>NC_053026.1:244423462-244511815 GCF_003073215.2 Triticum urartu | reverse complement strand
GATCACTCTTGTACCCCTTGACTGACTCATGGCAAGGCACATTTCAGGTGCGGTACACAGCATAGCATACTGTAGAGCCTATGTCTTAAGCATAGGGGACGACCTTCGTCCTTTCTCTCTATTCTGCCATGGTCGAGCTTTAAGTCTTAACTTCATACCTTACAACTCAGGCAAGAACTCCTTCTTTGACTGATCCATCTTGAACACCTTCAAGATCATGTCAAGGTATGTGCTCATTTGAAAGTACCATTAAGCGTTTTGATCTATCCTTATAGATCTTGATGCTCAATGTTCAAGTAGCTTAATCCAGGCTTTCCATTGAAAAATCACTTTCCAAATAACCCTATATGCTTTCCAGAAATTCTACGTCATTTCTGATCCATAATATGTCAACAACATATACTCATCAGAAATTCTATAGTGCTCCCACTCACTTCTTTGGAAATACAAGTTTCTCATAAACTTTGTATAAACCCAAAATCTTTGATCATCTCATCAAAGCATACATTCCAACTCCGAGATGCTTACTCCAGTCCTTAGAAGGATTGCTGGAGCTTTGCATACTTATTAGCATCTTTCAGGATTGACAAAACCTTCCGGTTGTATCACATACAACCTTTCCTCAAGAAAATCGTTGAGGAAACAATGTTTTGACATCCTATCTGCAAGATTTCATAAATAATGCAGTAACTGCTAACATAATTCCAATAGACTTTTAGCATCGCTACATGTGAGAAAGTCTCATCGTAGTCAACTCCTTGAACTTGTCGGGAAACATCTTAACGACAAGTCGAGCTTTCTTAATGGTGACATTTACCATCATCGTCCGTCTTCCTTTTAAAATCCATATGTACCTAACAGCCTTACGACCATCAAGTAGTTCTTCCAAAGTCTACACTTTGTTTTCATACATGGATCCTCTCTCGGATTTTATGGCCTTGAGCCATTTATCGGAATCCGGGCCCACCATCGCTTCTTCATAGCTCGTAGGTTCATTGTTGTCTAGCAACATGACTTCCAAGACAGGATTACGTACCACTCTGAAGTAGTACGCATCCTTGTCATCCCACGAGGTTTGGTAGTGACTTGATCTGAAGTTTCATGATCACTATCATAAGCTTCCACTTCAATTGGTGTAGGTGCCACAGGAACAACTCCCTGTGCCCTGTCACACACTAGTTGAAGAGACGGTTCAATAACCTCATCAAGTCTCCACCATCCTCCCACTCAATTCTTTTGAGAGAAACTTTTCCTCGAGAAAGGACCCGATTCTAGAAACAATCCCTTATTGCTTTCGAATCTGAGACAGGAGGTATACCCAACTGTTTTGGGTGTCCTATGAAGATGTATTTATCCGCTTTGGGTTCGAGCTTATCGGCCTGAAACTTTTTCACATAAGCGTCGCAGCCCCAAACTTTTAAGAAATGACAGCTTAGGTTTCTCTAAACCATAGTTCATACGGTGTCATCTCATCGGAATTACGTGGTGCCCCTTTTAAAGTGAATGTGGTTGTCTCTAATGCCTACCCCATAAACTATCGCGGTAATTCGATAAGAGACATCATGGTATGCATCATATCCAATAGGGTGCAGTTATGATGTTCGAACACACCATCACACTATGGTGTTCCAGGCTGTATCAGTTGTGAAACAATTTCCACAATGTCTTAATTCTGTGCCAAACTCGTAATTCAGATATTCATCTCTATGATCATATCATAGATCTTTTATCCTCTTATCACGACGATCTTTCAACTTCACCCTGAAATTACTTGAACCTTTCAATAATTCAGACTCGTGATTCATCAAGTAAATATACTCAACATCTACTCGAATCATCTGTGAAGTAAGAACATAACGATATCCACTACACGCCTCAGCACTCATTGGACTGCATACATCAAAATGTATTACTTCCAGCAAGTTGCTTTCTGGTTCCATTTTACTGAAATCGAGGCTTTCAGTCATCTTGCCCATGTGGTATGATTTGCATGTCTCAAGTGATTCAAAATCAAGTGAGTCCAAATGGTCCATTTGCATGGAGTTTCTTCATGCATATACACCAATAGACATGGTTCGCATGTCTCAAACTTTTCAAAAATGAGTGAGTCCAAAGATCCATCAACATGGAGCTTCTTCATGCGTTTTGTACCGATATGACTTACGTGGTAGTGCCACAAGTAGGTGGTACTATCATTACTATCTTATATCTTTTGGCATGAACATGTGTATCACTACGATCGAGATTCAATAAACCATTCATTTTAGGCGTAAGACCATTGAAGGTATTATTCAAATAAACAGAGTAGCGATTATTCTCCTTAAATGAATAACCGTATTGCGATAGGCATAATCCAATCATGTATATGCTCAACGCAAACACCAAATAAAAATTATTTAGGTTTAACACCAATCTCGATGGTAGAGGGAGCGTGTGATGCTTGATCATATCAACATTGGAAACACTTCCAACACATATCGTCAGCTCACCTTTAGCTAGTCTCCGTTTATTCCGTAGCTTTTATTTCGAGTTACTAACACTTAGCAACCAAACCGGTATCTAAAACCCTGGTGCTACTAGGAGTACTAGTAAAGTACACATCAACACAATGTATATCCAATATACTTCCATCGACTTTGCCAGCCTTCTCATCTACCAAGTATCTAGGGTAATTCTGCTCCAGTGGCTGTTCCCCTTATTACAGAAGCACTTAGTCTCGGGTTTGGGTTCAACCTTGGGTTTCTTCACTAGAGCAGCAGCTGATTTGCCGTTTCATGAAGTATCCCTTCTTGCCCTTGCCCCTTTTGAAACTAGTGGTTTCACTAATCATCAACAATTGATGCTCCTTCTTGATTTCTACTTTCGCGGAGTCAAGCATTGCGAATATCTCAAGGATCATCATATATGTCCCCAATACATTATAGTTCATCACGAAGCTCTAGCATCTTGGTGGCAATGACTTTGGAGAAACATCACTATCTCATCTGGAAGATCAACTCCACTTGATTCAAGCGATTGTTGTACTCAGACAATCTGAGCACAAGCTCAACAATTGAGCTTTTCTCCCTTAGTTTGCAGGCTAAGAAAATCGTCGGAGGTCTTATACCTCTTGACGTGGGCACGGGCCTGAAATCCCAATTTCAGCCCTCGAAACATCTCATATGTTTCATGACGTTTCAAAACGTCTTCGGTGCCTCAACTCTAAACCGTTTTAACTGAACTATCACGTAGTTATCAAAATGTGTATGTCAGATGTTCGCAACATCCACAGACAACGTTCGAGGTTCAGCACACTGAGTGGTGCATTAAGGACATAAGCCTTCTATGAAGCAATGAGGACAATCCTCAGTTTACGGACCTGGTCCGCATAATTGCTACTATCAACTTTCAACTAAATTTTCTCTAGGAACATATCTAAACAGTAGAACTAAAGCGCGAGCTACGACATAATTTGCGAAGACCTTTTGACTATGTTCAGGATAATTTAGTTCATCTTATGAACTCCCACTCAGATAGACATCCCTCTAGTCATCTAAGTGATTACATGATCCGAGTCAACTAGGCCGTGTCCGATCATCACGTGAGACGGACTAGTCAACATCGGTGAACATCTTCATGCTGATCGTATCTACCATACGACTCATGCTCGACCTTTCGGTCTTCTGTGTTCCGAGGCCATGTCTGTACACATGCTAGGCTTGTCAAGTCAACCTAAGTGTTTCGCGTGTGTAAATCTGTCTTACACCCGTTGTATGTGAACGTAAGAATCTATCACACCCGATCATCACGTGGTGCTTCGAAACTACGAACTTTCAGCAACGGTGCACAGTTAGGGGGAACACTTTCTTGAAATTTTAATGAGGGATCATCTTATTTACTACCGTCGTTCTAAGCAAATAAGATGTATAAACATGATAAACATCACATGCAATCAAATAATAGTGACATGATATGGCCAATATCATATAGCTCCTTTGATCTCCATCTTGGGGCTCCATGATCATCTTGTCACCGGCATGACACCATGATCTCCATCATCGTGTCTCCATGAAGTTGCTCGCCAACTATTACTTCTGCTACTATGGCTACCGGTTAGCAATAAAGTAAAGTAATTACATGGCGTTGTTCAATGACACGCAGGTCATACAATTAATAAAGACAACTCCTATGGCTCCTGCCGGTTGTCATACTCATCGACATGCAAGTCGTGATTCCTATTACAAGAACATGATCAATCTCATACACCACATATATCTTTCATCACATCCTTTGGCCATATCACATCACATAGCATACCCTGCAAAAACAAGTTAGACGTCCTCTAATTGTTGTTTGCATGTTTTACGTGGCTGCTATGGGTTTCTAGCAAGAACGTTTCTTACCTATGCAAAGACCACAACGTGATATGCCAATTTCTATTTACCCTTCATAAGGACCCTTTTCATCGAATCCGATCCGACTAAAGTGGGAGAGATAGACACCCGCCAGCCACCTAATGCAACTAGTGCATGTCAGTCGGTGGAACCGGTCTCACGTAAGCGTACGTGTAAGGTTGGTCCGGGCCGCTTCATCCCACGATGCCGCCGAATCAAGATAAGACTAGTAACGGCAAGCATATTGAACAAAATCAACGCCCACAACTACTTTGTGTTCTACTCGTGCATAGAAACTACGCATAGACCTAGCTCATGATGCCACTGTTGGGGAACGTAGCAGAAATTCAAAATTTTCCTATGTGTCACCAAGATCTATCTATGGAGAGACCAGCAACGAGGGGAAGGAGAGTGCATCTACATACCCTTGTAGATCGCTAAGCGGAAGCGTTCAAGTGAACGGGGTTGATGGAGTCGTACTCGTCGTGATTCAAATCACCGATGATCCTAGTGCCGAACGGACGGCACCTCCGCGTTCAACACACGTACAGCCCGGTGACGTCTCCCATGCCTTGATACAGCAAGGAGAGAGGGAGAGGTTGAGGAAGACTCCATCCAGCAGCAGCACAACGGCGTGGTGGTGGTGGAGGAGCGTGGCAATCCTGCAGGGCTTCGCCAAGCACCACGGGAGAGGAGAAGGACTTGGGAGAGGGGGAGGGCTGCACCAAAGGCAAAGGTAAGAAGTCCTCCATCTCCCCCACTATATATAGGAGCAAGGGAGAGGGGGGAGGCGCAGCCTTGGCCCTTCCTCCAGGGAAGGGTGCGGCTAGGGAGGCGTCCCTCCTCCCCAAGGCACCTCGGAGGTGCCTTCCCCTTTTAGGACTCTTCCTTTCCTTATCCCTTTGGCGCATGGGCCTCTTGGGGCTGGTGCCCTTGGACCATATAGGCCAAGGCGCACCCCCTACAGCCCATGTGGCCCCCCGGGGCAGGTGGCCCCACCCGGTGGACCCCCGGGACCCTTCCGGTGGTCCCGGTACAATACCGGTGACCCCGAAACTTGTCCGGTGACCAAAACAGGACTTCCCATATATAAATCTTTACCTCCGGACCATTCCGGAACTCCTCGTGACGTCCGGGATATCATCCGGGACTCCGAACAACATTCGGTAACCACATACAAACTTCCTTTATAACCCTAGCGTCATCGAACCTTAAGCGTGTAGACCCTACGGGTTCGGGAACCATGCAGACATGACCGAGACGTTCTCCGGTCAATAACCAACAGCGGGATCTGGATACCCATCTTGGCTCCCACATGTTCCACGATGATCTCATCGGATGAACCACGATGTCAAGGACTTAATCAATCCCGTATACAATTCCCTTTGTCTATCGGTACGATACTTGCCCGAGATTCGATCGTCGGTATCCCGATACCTTGTTCAATCTCGTTACCGGCAAGTCTCTTTACTCGTTCCGTAACACATCATCCCGTGATCAACTCCTTGATCACATTGTGCACATTATGATGATGTCCTACCGAGTGGGCCCAGAGATACCTCTCCGTCACACGGAGTGACAAATCCCAGTCTCGATTCGTGCCAACCCAACAGACACTTTCGGAGATACCCGTAGTGTACCTTTATAGCCACCCAGTTACGTTGTGACGTTTGGCACACCCAAAGCACTCCTACGGTATCCGGGAGTTGCACAATCTCATGGTCTAAGGAAATGATACTTGACATTAGAAAAGCTTTAGCATACGAACTACACGATCTAGTGCTATGCTTAGGATTGGGTCTTGTCCATCACATCATTCTCCTAATGATGTGATCCCATTATCAACGACATCCAATGTCCATGGTCAGGAAACCGTAACCATCCATTGATCAACGATCTAGTCAACTAGAGGCTTACTAGGGACATGGTGTTGTCTATGTATCCACACATGTATCTGAGTTTCCTATCAATACAATTCTAGCATGGATAATAAACGATTATCATGAACAAGGAAATATAATAATAATCAATTTATTATTGCCTCTAGGGCATAAATTTCATCTGTCTTGACAATATCACATCACAACATGCCCTGCAAAAAAAGTTAGACGTCCTCTACTTTGTTGTTGCATGTTTTACGTGGCTGCTACGGGCTTAAGCAAGAACCAATCTTACCTACGCATCAAAACCACAACGATAGTTTGTCAAGTTGATGCCGTTTTAACCTTCGCAAGGACCGGGCGTAGCCACACTCGGTTCAACTAAAGTTGGAGAAACAGTCACCCGCAAGCCACCTTTGTGCAAAGCACGTCGGGAGAACCGGTCTCGCGTAAGCGTACGCGTAATGTCGGTCCGGGCCGCTTCGTCCAACAATACCGCCGAACCAAAGTATGACATGCTGGTAAGCGACGTATGACTTATATCGCCCACAACTCACTTGTGTTCTACTCGTGCATATAACATCAACATATAAAACCTAGGCTCGACTCATACCACTGTTGGGGAACGTAGTAATTTCAAAAATTTCCTACGCACACGCAAGATCATGGTGATGCATAGCAAACGAGAGGGGAGAGTGTGATCTACGTACCCTTGTAGATCGACAAGGAAGCGTTAGCACAACGTGGTTGATGTAGTCGTACGTCTTCACGGCCCGACCGATCAAGCACCGAAACTACGGCACCTCCGAGTTCTAGCACACGTTCAGCTCGATGACGATCCCCGGACTCCGATCCAGCAAAGTGTCGGGGAAGAGTTCCGTCAGCACGACGGCGTGGTGACGATCTTGATGTACTACTGTCGCAGGGCTTCGCCTAAGCACCGCTACAATATTATCGAGGACTATGGTGGAAGGGGGCACCGCACACGGCTAAGAATATGATCACGTGGATCAACTTGTGTCTCTAGGGGTGCTCCCTGCCTCCGTATATAAAGGTTCAAAGGGGGGGTGCGGCCGGCCAGGAGAGGGCGCGCCAGGAGGAGTCCTACTCCCTCCGGGAGTAGGATTCCCCCCCTTTCCTAGTTGGAATAGGATTCGGGAGGGGAAAGAGGAGAGAGAGAAGGAAGGGGGGCGCCGGCCCCCTCTCCTTGTCCTATTCGGACTAGGGGGGGAGGGGCGCAGCGGCCCAGCCCTGGCCACCTCTCCTCTCTTCCACTAAGGCCCACTAAGGCCCATATACCTCCCGGGGGGTTCCGGTAACCTCCCGGTACTCCGGTAAAATCCCCGATTTCACCCGGAACACTTCCGATATCCAAATATAGGCTTCCAATATATCAATCTTTATGTCTCGACCATTTCGAGACTCCTCTGTCATGTCCGTGATCACATCCGGGACTCCGAACAACTTCGGTACATCAAAACTCATAAACTCATAATATAACTTTCATCGAAACCTTAAGCGTGCGGACCCTACGGGTTCGAGAACAATGTAGACATGACCGAGACACGTCTCCGGTCAATAACCAATAGCGGAACCTGGATGCTCATATTGGCTCCTACATATTCTACGAAGATCTTTATCGGTCAGACCGCATAACAACATACGTTGTTCCCTTTGTCATCGGTATGTTACTTGCCCGAGATTCGATCGTCGGTATCTCAATACCTAGTTCAATCTCGTTACGGCAAGTCTCTTTACTCGTTCCGTAATACATCATCTCCGCAACTAACTCATTAGTTGCAATGCTTGCAAGGCTTATGTGATGTGCATTACCGAGAGGGCCCAGAGATACCTCTCCGACAATCGCAGTGACAAATCCTAATCTCGAAATACGCCAACCCAACATGTACCTTTGGAGACACCTGTAGAGCTCCTTTATAATCACCCATTTACGTTGTGACGTTTGGTAGCACACAAAGTGTTCCTCCGGCAAACGGGAGTTGCATAATCTCATAGTCATAGGAACATGTATAAGTCATGAAGAAAGCAATAGCAACATACTAAACGATCGGGTGCTAAGCTAATGGAATGGGTCATGTCAATCAGATCATTCACCTAATGATGTGATCCCGTTAATCAAATAACAACTCTTTGTCATGGTTAGGAAACATAACCATCTTTGATTAACGAGCTAGTCAAGTAGAGGCATACTATTGACACTCTGTTTGTCTATGTATTCACACATGTATTATGTTTCCGGTTAATACAATTCTAGCATGAATAATAAACATTTATCATGATATAAGGAAATAAATAATAACTTTATTATTGCCTCTAGGCATATTTCCTTCATGCTCCAGACCGTAACATGTCCATCAACGGCCGTAGTGCTTCTTCAACATCTGGTCTTCTGCTCCAGCCTCCCAAACCAGCGCCGGGCGTGCCTCCTGCTCCTGTCTCCCGTGGCCGGCTGTGCTACCACAGAGGCCTCACTGCCCCCTACTATCTCCAACGCTAGCCAGGCCTTGTGTCGACATTAGCCTCACACCGCGCGCCGAACGAGTGAACCCTCATACTCCTCTCGCGTGGGCATCCACTGCCACATCTTCCCTGGCTCTGCGTCGTCCCCTTCCTAGCCTCACCGTCATCCACCGCCCTGGTGCTCTCGGCACGGCGTGGTCAACATGGTCAAGGAGCGACTTCCATCGGAAGAGTACTGTACGTGTAGAGGCTGACAGCTAGGTCCATGGCCGCAACAAGGAAGTGTCTCCTTATTATGCGCAAAATAAGGATTCCTCCACCTGACAGCAGGGACCCACCGGACGAGCCACCGTATTTCGCTGTCAGGACCCCGATTCCAAGTCACATCGATCTAGCCGGCAACACCTCATATCACTTTGCGGCCTCACGCACGGTATCCCACGGTGTCGCCTTACCATGGCCCGGGACCGTTTGCGCCTTTTGCTCACGTATATGATAGTGTCGCTAGCATCCATATGACAGAGAACCCGGGCCGACATGGCTAGTCGTGAACCCAAAGCGGCACAGACCTATGGAGACAGGCATACATGAATCACATCGAGCATGTCGGTCATCAGCGAGTGATTCCGGGCTGTAGCACTGGGCTAACAGGACTCCGGGGAACCCGGGCTGTAGCAGGCTAGGCAGGACTCCGGATTCACCGCGTGACATTTCCCCGAAGGGACAGACATAGGAACGAAGTGAAACACATGCCGGCCAGTCAAGTGTCCTGAACAGTAGTGCTGGGCTAGCAGGACTCCGGTGAACCCGGGCTGTAGCGGACTACTATGGCTCGAGGAACACTAGACTACATTTCCCCATAAGAAAGGCTGCCAAGATAAACAACTAGATTGTCGGATCCCACTCATACCAGCATTTCAATCATACACACAATATGCCCGATATGAGTACATACAACATGGCATCACAACAAAACTCTACAACTCAAGTACTTTATTTAAAGGCTCCAGAGAGCCATACATAACATGTCATACAGATAGGGGTCACATGACCCGACACTCAAGTCATACAAACTACAAGCACATGCGGAAGCAACTAGTCTGAGTACAGACTCTAGAAAGAAAGACTCGAAGCCTGTCTATCTACATAGGCCCTCCATGGCCAGGATCACCACCTGGGTGGCTAGTCACTCGTCGACGTCAAGGTCTACATAGAACCCATCGGAGGGGGCAGTGTTGTCGTCTGAAAACAATAAATAAGCAAACATGAGTACAAAGGTACTCAGCAAGTCTTACATCAGAACCTACTATACATGCTTATTCTCAAGAAGGTGTGGGGTTGATGCAGCAAGCCAGCTTTGACTCTTGGCTAAGCTATCCTACGAGAACTCCACCAGTAAAATAGTTTTCGCACGAGTCCACTACTCACCAACACATACTCCACCGTCCTCCCTCGTCATCCTACGAGAGGGCCATCCTCGGTACTCACACTTATCTTGAGTCTTTTAGTAGTATCCATTAACTTGTCTATGAACTGTATAGGCAACCAAGTAGTCCTTTACCGCGGACGCGGCTATTCGAATAGTTTTATACCCTGCAGGGGTGTACTTCTCATACACGCTTTCACCACTTACCGCCATTTACACGACATGTACTCGGCAACCTTCAAGCGGAAGCCCCAGGGTGTCGGCCACGGCCTACCTAAACACTCAAGTCTCTAGTCCAGGTTTATCGCCTATCCAGGTTCCATCCGCAGGGAGTCCGGCCGAGGTTTCCACATACGGCCCCGAACGATGTGAACAGGGTTCCCGAGACGCCAAACGGGCGCCCGGCATACCCGGCCACGGTGTATCTACCGCAACATAGCCCACCCCTAGGGTCAGCGCTACGCACGGCCGCCAACACATAACCTACAAACACCAGAAACTAGCAACTCCTGGACAGAGTACTAGGGTGATTAAGAAGCCGAGAGGGTCCATTGGTTCGGGCCCAATGTATGGTGGTAGCTAGATATCTTAAATCACACATACAGATCTCAGTTCTTAGGGACCTCAATGAAACAACCCACCATGTACTCCTACATGGCCTCTCATCGATACCTTTACCAAAACATGTTCAACACATCCCTCACATTACCGGACATAAGCATTTCACTCTAGCCCATCACCCAGATGAACCAGACCTGACACAACTCTAAGCATAGCAGGCATAGCAAGGTAGGAATCACATACATGGCTCAATCAACTCCTACACATGCTAGTGGGTTTCATCTAGTTACTGTGGCAATGACAGGTCATGCAGAGGATAAGTTCAGACTGCATTCGCTAGCGCCACTTCACTAGGCTCCACACTTCTTCTACTACCGTACACTGCATAGACGTATATTTAAACGCCGTTGTCTTACATGCAAGACACAAGAATGCACCCTCTTCCCTCGAAGACCATCGGGTTTATCGGTATCCCGATTTCCATGTAGCTCTGCCCTCGATGGTTAGTCGGTAGTGCTCAGATCCCTGCCCCCTTTCTCAGTGCGCGCTCAGACTATACTCGATTGAATATTCTCGGATGCAGAACATACCATGAAAACACACAGGAACACATCACACATGCGAATATGCAACAATATGATGCATGCTATGACATGGCAATATGAAGTGTCTTGGCCTAATGCAAGCTAAACAGAAAGATTGAACTCATTTGAATCAAAGATTCAAATTATTAGCTTATTAAACATGGCTTTAAATGTGCATTTCCTTATTCTGCTTAAACAGCAAGGTAAACTTGTTTTGTCATGCATGAAACCATTACAGATGGATAGATTGAATTTTTCTGATCATTTTTCATATATAAATCTTTGCATTTGGAGCTATGGTTGATTTTCTATGATTTTTAGAAGTTTTGACTATTTTCTGGAATTTCCTGTATAAGAATAAATCCAGTAATTTAATTACTGCGTCAGCATTACGTCAGGGTGACGTCAGTGGTCAACGGGGACGTCCAGGTCAAACCTGACTGGTGGGTCCCGCGTGTCAGTAGTTAATTAAGCTAATTATCTTTAGTTAAAACTAATCTGATTTAGTTAACAGAGGGGGCCCACTTGTCATTGACTCAGGGGAGTCAAACTGGGGTCAAACCCCTGGTCAGCGGGGCTAATCCCGCCGGCGTTGAGTCACCGGCGAGGCCCGAGACGGTGGCGCGGCTCGGAAAACGCCCACAGGGCACGGGCGAGGCCGTTCTTGGGCTCGTTGGAGAGCTCTTGCAGTCGCGCATCTAGTGGTGGTGAGGCCGGGCCCTACTGGTGGCCGGAGACAACGACGGCCGAGCTCCAAGGCCTGGCTTCGGCCGGAGTCGGCCATGTGCAGGGTTCCGTCTTCCGCCTGCAAACAGTTAAATGTAGCGCTCTGACCACCTCGTGTCCTGCCTCTACGCACAGCTCTCCGCATAGCCGTATTACGCGGCCAAGCACTGTTGCCGATACCACGCTGGCTCTACCTACTATGCTAATCTCCAACCATTGTCGCCGCAAGCGACCCATAGCACGGGATGACCTGGTCGCTCGGAGTCGACGCCGGCGACGATGCTCGAGCGGAGACGAGCTTCGGCCATGGTGGAACTATGGCCTAGAGGGTGCAAATGCGTGGGAAAGAAGAGGGGGAAGGCGGCGGAGCTCACAGGGAGGTCGATGAGCAGCTCAGTGGGCTCGGGGGCGACGGAGCGAGGCGGATCGATGAACTGGCGTCCGGCGGGTACCGAGGTTGAAGGCAGCGTGATAGCGGCGATGCAGGGCCTCCGGCGAAGCATGGCTGGATGGGGAGGGCGAGGGCGTCGTGGCGGAGAGATTTGGCTTGTGAGGGCGAGGGGGTGGCTCTGGCGTCGTCTACGGCGAACGGCGGCGAGGAACGCGCTCGGGCATCGCGGGAGAGAGTGAGCGAGGATGAGAGGGGGACATGGGGGTCGCGTGGCATCCCTGGACGTCTCCAGGACGTCGGCAGAAGCAGGAGGTGGCCGGCGTGTGGCCGCGGGCGCCGGCCACGCGCTCCGCGTCCTTCTGGCGCGAGGAGGACGACGACTGGCAGGGCCAGTCGGCTGGGCCGAGCCAGGTGGGCTGGACCAGCACAGGTAAGGCCCAGGTAGCTTCCCTCTCTCTCTTTTTTTTTATTTGTTTCTGTTTTTCTATCTTATGGTTCCGTCGGACCAACTGTTATGTGCTTCTTTCAGCATGAAAGTCATACGATTCCAACCCGATGTATACGTCGCCATCCCCTCCGTTCTAATACTACTAGCCCATCATCGCCCTGTCTCGTGTTTATATTCTCTTCTTCCATACAGCAAACATTTATTTCCCGTTATTCATTATGTGTGCCTGTCAGTACTATGAATTGATCCTTTATTATTAGATTCATCCGTTAATGCCCAAGTTCCTGTTAATGATACCTTATGATCTTAATCTCCATACATATTCCGTTCCTGAATCTAATAACGAGATTGCACCAATTTGTTTTGCAAGTTCTTACGCCAAGACCTATTAGGTCACGGTGACTTATGTTTGACGGCTATTTACAGGTCATATAGAATTACATTTTCGTATCCCCTATGTCTTAGTGTTTCCACGTGGGGCGTGTCTGTGTGAGTTTCTATCCGCTTGCTCCATTCCGGTCATAAGTTATCACTGTAAAATTTAGATATAGTTGCTGTCACACTCTCAATGCTCTTGACCGCTTGCCTTCAGTCTTGTAGACACCTCGACTCCTCCTTCCCACCTCACGCATGCATCTCGTTGTCTCCCTTCTGAGGCAATTTTAGTATCTTCTCTCGAGCATGGATGTACTCGCCAGTCTCGAAGTACGACTTGCCTCGCTTTTCAAGTGGCTTCTTTCTCTGGTACAAGTGCTGCGTGACCTGTTGTGATACCTCTAGTCAGAACACTTCGAAATACTCTTATCACGCATCTGTAGTCGTGTCGTGACCTCTCCGCCTGGCTCTGACATCTTCTAAGGATGCCACGTACACGCTGTCGGTATTATTCTCGAGTATGGATCTCATCTGTTCATCTTGGTGCATCACATGTCTTTGTTCCCAATTGGTATCCATCTCTTACGGTGGCCCCACCTCTCCATCTGGGATAACGGGCTCATTCCAGAGCTCTGACCTTGAGAACTTGCAGAGACCACTGCCTAAATTCTACTCCGACTATCCTCCTCTCTCTGCTTGAGCAGGATGCGCGAGACGTCCGGCTATCATCTGACGCCTTTCACGTGCTCATCGGTCTTGTTCGCGGCGTTAGCTCCCATGGTATCACTGCGTCTCACTCTTCTACTCTGGGAATCTTCGTCTGTCTCAAGAAGCTCGCAAGGCTTCCCACTGTACAGCGCGCGTCGAGCTTCATATCTTTGACCTTCGTACCGAAACGTTGTTTGTTTCCTCTATTAGTTAACGAGTTCCCGATGCGTCGCGACTCATATCTCCTCCAGTCCCTTCTCATCTCATTCGTGCGTTCCCTTCTTTCTCGCTTCTCTCATCTTGTTCCACCATCTATTCTTGCTTAATCGACGAAGTACCGTCCTTCGACGTTCCCGACTTCATCGCAGCTCCTTAGCTTGTACTATCTCAATTGACTCTTTCTGACGCATTTGGGTCTGCTTATTGCGACATTATCTCCCTACCGACATACTTAAGACGCCATCAAGCCCTCCCTCATCTTTCGCTTCCATGATTCCACTTTGCCGTAGCAGTGCTCATGATATGGTCTGATTCATCTCTTCTCTCTCAGTGTCTTTTCGACCAGTTCCTTATGAGTCTAGCTGCCCTTTCTCGCACATGTCTCATCAATCATCTCTAGCCTGCTTCTTCGTCATAGGCAGCCTCTCTACTCTCTCATCGTTAATGTTGAAGTCGCTCTATCTGATCGGAGCCTGCAAATCTCCCGTGCATTATCATAATAAGCTAATCATCGGACGCTCTCGGATGAATTGGAGAAAGCTCATTATCTGCCTCTGGGATAACGAGATTCCATTTACCGAAGAGGCCTCGATGACCTAGAAGATCGCGTCATTTCATTCTAATCTTCCAGGCCTCTATGTGACTTCGCTTTTACGCGATTGCACACTCGACCGTGACGTGAAGCTGCGACCGGTAATGTCTGCTCCGTGCCTAATAAGAGCGTCCGAGTCCATACCTTCCTAGATCTTTGCGTCGCACCGGTCTGTTCCCGAAATAATCTTCGATATGTAAGAGACTCCACGTTTCTTGAGTTCACCTTTCCAACTGGCAGACACCATGAAGCACACTATTACGACATAGTATAAATCAGCTAGTTCTGGGGCTAGCAGTTGTTAGCTCTCAGCGGAGGAGTAGGATAGTGGCTTACTTGGAAAGAACGGTCGCTCACGCACGAGATTGCATTATTCCTCTCTTGTCCTGGAAACCGAGTGCATGAAATTCCATACTGATTTTATCCCATTTCCACTCAGGAATAGCCAAAGGTTGAAGGTGCCAGCAGGCCGTTGATGCTCTGCTTTAACACGACGACAAAACGTCGCATTAGCAATGTATTGAGCGATTCTCTCTTCATCCTAGTCCACCAAACCTCCTGGCGTAGGTCTTGATACATTTTAGTACTACCGGATGAATGGTGAGAGGGATTCATGAGCTTCCTTAAGGAATCAGCCGCCTCAGGTTTCGTGCCTTGGGAACCACTAGCGTCCAAAGTATACGACACCTTGATCATCAATGGAGAAACAATTCGCGACTCCTTTCTTAATGTTTCTCTTAATACGGGAGATTCCCGGATCTACCTTCTGTGCCTTGATGATCTGATCCGTAAGGGTAGGTTTCGCCACCAGGGTGGATAGGAATCCTCGAGGAACAATGTGAAGATTAAGCTTACGAAATTCCTCATGGAGAAGTGGTTGACTTTGTTGTAACATCAGGTTGTTACAATAGGACTTACGGACTCTAGCGCATCAGCCATGACATTGGCTTTGCCCGGGGTGTAAGTTATTCCTAAGTCGTAATCCGAGATCAACTCGAACCCAACGTCTTTGCCTGAGATTCAAATGTTGGGTGAAGATATATTTCAAACTTTGGTGATCGGTGAAGATCTCGCAACGATTACCGAGGAGGTAATGTCGCCAAGTTTTAAGTGCATGGACTACAGCTGCAAGCTCTAGATCATGTGTGGGATAATTTTCCTCATGTGGGTGTAATTGCCGTGAAGCATAGGCAATTACCTGACGATCTTGCATGAGTATGCAACCTAGTCCTTGTCGCGAGGCGTCGCAATAGATAATAAAGTCCTTGGAGAAATCTGGTGGTACCAGTACGGGAGCAGATGTCAGGCGTCTTTTCAGTTCCTGAAAACTGAACTCGCACTGTGGAGTCCACTCGAACTTTTTATCTTTCTTGAGGAGTTCAGTTAGAGGTTTAGCAACCTTGGAGAAATTCTCGACGAAGCGGCGGCAATAGCTCGCTAAGCCAAGGAAGCTCCGAACTTGCTTAACCGTCTCAGGTGGAGTCCAATCAAGGACGGCTTGAACTCGCTCGGGATTGACAGCAATACCCTTACCAGAGATTACATGGCCTAGATAGGTCACTTCTGGCAACCAAAATTCACACTTGGAGAATTTGGCATAAAGGCGATGCTCTCGAAGTTTCATCAATACCAGCCTTAGATGTTCGGCATGTTCCTCTTCATTCTTGGAGTAGATGAGTATGTCATCGAGGTATACCGACGAAATTTATCCAGTACTCCATGAAAACCGAGTTCATTAACCAGAGAAGGTGGCTGGGGCATTGGTTAAACCGAAGGACATGACGGTGTACTCGTATTGGCCATAACGAGTAACAAAGGCCGTTTTGGGAATGTCCCCATTTCTGATTTTGATTTGATGGTAGCCCAACCTCAAATCCATCTTGGAAAAGACTGAGGATCCAGCGAGCTGATCATACAGATCGTTGATCCTGGGAAGCGGGTATTTGTTCTTGATGGTGACCAAGTTGACAGGTCGGTAATCCACAACCATTCGATCCGTTCCATCCTTCTTCTTACGAAGAGGACGGGGCAAGCCCAAGGAGAGGAACTAGGACGGATGAAACCCTTTTCAAGGACTCATCGAGTTGGTTCTTAAGCTCGGCTAGTTCTAAGGGTGCCATCTTGTAGGGTCTTCTAGAAATTGGAATGGTTCCTGGAACAAGGTCTATCACAAACTCGACATCCCTGTCAGGTGGAACACCTGGCAGTTCTTCTGGAAAGACATCCGGAAAGTCTCGGACTACCGGAACATCCTCAAGGTCTGGAAGGGGGTTGGCATTTAGGGAGTAAAGTTGGCGCTTGGCCACTCGAGTTAAGACTATGACTGTCTTGCCCGATGGGTGAGTAAGTTGAACGGTTCTAGTGGCACAATCGATCTTAGCATAATGAGCTGACATCCAGTCCATACCCAAGATGATGTTTATGTCCGAGACTTGAGAGCTATTAAGATGCAAGGAAGAACAAGTCTATCGAGCAAGAATTTCGTTCCCCATGCGCTTTACCTCAGAGTGCCGATCTACGAGCCAGGAGTCTTGAGTATTTACTCCATGTGAGGCATGTACATAGAATGTCGTGCTATGTGCCATCGGCATAGTTCTCGGATATGAATGAATGAGATGCTCCAGTATCGAAAAGAACAGATGCCGGATGGCAGTTAACAAGGAGCGTACCAAGACGACGTTGGGATCCTCATGAGCCTCCTCGGCTGAAACATAGTTGACATGGCCACGTCAGTGGTGAGCCGGCTTGGCGTAGAATGTCTTTCCCGCTGGCTTACCACGGCCAACGGACTTTCCAGTCTGATTGGGGTTGTTGTTCTGGGGACACTCTCGACTATAGTGACCCGGCTCTCCACACTTGAAAGCATGTCACCACATTGGGGCGTGGAGCAGCATTAGCAGCGGGGCCACCATAGGGCTTGGGCGGTGCAAATGCTGGTTGGGACGAGGCGCCTCAAAGGATGGCCTCGGGATGAACCTAGGTGGCAGTGCCGTGCTTGGAATCCACACCCGGCGCTTCTGAGCTCCAGAGCCGGATGAAGAGCCAAAATCACGGGAGTGCTTGCGTGAAGCGTCATAATCAGTCTGGCCTGTCTCAGCACTGATGGCTTTATTGACCAACTTCTGAAAGGAGGTGCACTCGTGCAGACGAAGATCGCGGCGAAGCTCAGGGCTAAGTCCCTTGCGGAACCTTGCCTGCTTCTTAGCGTCAGTAGATACCTCTTCAGGGGCATAACGTGCCAGATTCCCAAATTCACGACTATATGCATCCACAGTCAGTCTTCCTTGGGTGAAGTTGCAGAACTCCTCCCTCTTGCGATCCATGAGACCTTCCGGAATGTGATGCTCACGGAAAGCCTCACTGAATTCAGCCCAAGTAGTGATTTGGCCGACCGGGCGCATAGCTTCAGAAGTTTTCCCACCATAGGCTAGCAGGGCCTTCGAGGTGATAGGCAGCATAAGGTAACCTTGCTCGGCTTGCTACGGTTAGATACGTAGCTTGTGGGTGATGCTGTCGAAGCACAGTCGTCGCGCGTCGAGCGGGCGTTCACGAATGGTTACCTACTTGTCGTGTGTCGTACAGCTGTTGCTAATGTCATTTGATCGCCACCCAAGTCAATTCAGGCGGGATCTGGCGGCATGTTCCTGCCATCCAGCCGTTCTAAGCAGGCGGGATTGTCTCAACGCATAATGTTCTTTCCGCCTCCAGTATATACTCTCGCAGATAAAACAGCGATGGATGACCGGAAGACTTTATCATCCCCTAGCCTCACTAGGCTTCCCCTCGCTCCGAGAAGCAGATGGTTGTGCACGTGTGACCATCCATCGGGAACTGGAAAACTAAGACCATGAGTTTAGAATAAAGATGGCGTCAAACATTAGCAAGGAAGTGTCCATAATGAAATGCATCAACCGACATGCAAGAGAATGTTATCCAGTATGTCATGACGATAATTATAAAACTCCAATAATTATATACAAGCGTCAATACAAATCATACCATAGTTTCGATTCAGCCCACCAATAACCAGTACACTACTGATGAAAGACGATTACATACTCATCGGCGCTTCACAAGCCGCCTACATTACATTTATCTGTTCGTACACCTCCCGAACTGACTACACACTAAGTCGATAATTCCAGAAAGTACACGCAGGTACAGTGGCAGATACTCACTAACTACAGACAATTAACTAGTGTAACCTATTCATAACTCTTCTACTACGCCTCGTCTTAGAGCTAGTCCCTAGAGAATGTTCACCTCCGATATAGCCTGGAAGTATCAACGCGTAGACCACCCATGAATAGACGTACCTGAAGAAGACCATGGGACCAAGGAGCATAGAGATGAGAGGTCATTAGGACAAATCATAACGCGTGGCCTGCGAGACCACGGGAAGAGGTGATGCCTCCCACATTACGCAATCCAACCATCATGTCTGGCAGAGCATGATCTCACAGGATACAGATCCCTTGTATCCATACATCCAGCTTGCACCGCAGGTGCAAACCGAGTCAATGTGGCCCAATGATCAGCACGGGTATTGAAAAGCTCTAGCCTCAAGGCCCGATTCTCTCGGTCCTTATCTTCGAGCATCTCGGCAGTGGTACGAGTTAATGAGTCCTCCTGAGTGGAGTCAGCATAGATAGCCTGAATACCCTTGCGCTCCCGGAAGTGAAGCTGGCATGTAACGGAAGTCGGTGTTCCGAAGCAGGCCAGTCCGGACTCGCATGATGGTCATCATGGAATAGGCAGCATCCTGCACAGCCATCTCAACAGTAACCCCGAGTCCATAGGAACAGTGAAGGGGCTCGGTAGATCCAGGATAAGAAGGAAATATCCTGACGGTGCAGAAATATTGGCTTTGATTAAAGTCTCGGAATTCGCTCTTCGACGGTGTATTCGGGATACCAACGGTAACCCGTCTCGATCATTACCCGGACTAACATAGCAGTATGACCGGGCACGTCGAGGCACCGGGTCAGGCGAACCACTTGGTTTTGAACACGGTTGGCCATCTGAAAGCACAACCACAATGCAAAGACATCAGAATTTCTAGGGAAAATTGGACAGCATAACAGCTGTAAATGCTCAGAAAAAGATTTGAGACATCCACAACAGTTTCGCAATACCACTCAACAACATCATATCAAGGTTCTGATCCAATTAGCAACATACTAAGAATAGTAGAAACTGAACTGGGACTTGTAACAACAATCCTATAAGCTACTACGGATTAGTAACACGTGAACCTGATAGAAGAAGAGAGCCTAGTCCTTAACCCACGTTGAATGAGAAGAGAATGACTCAGATCAGAGGCATAGGGTAAAGGAGTAAAAGAGCCTTACGTTCCCTCCCACAATCAATTCCCCTACATATAACTAAAGCATTTCTAGACTCACATCGACCAGCTTGGCTCAACGAACCTACAGGCAGTCCGGACTCTGATACCAACGCTGTCAGGACCCCGATTCCAAGTCACATCGATCTAGCCGGTAACACCTCATATCACTTTGCGGCCTCACGCACGGTATCCCACGGGTGTCGCCTTACCATGGCCCGGGACCGTTTGCGCCTTTTGGCTCACGTATATGATAGTGTCGCTAGCATCCATATGACAGAGAACCCGGGCCGACATGGCTAGTCGTGAACCCAAAGCGGCACAAACCTATGGAGACAGGCATACATGAATCACATCGAGCATGTCGGTCATCAGCGAGTGATTCCGGGCTGTAGCACTGGGCTAACAGGACTCCGGGAACCCGGGCTGTAGCAGGCTAGGCAGGACTCCGGATATCACCGCGTGACATTTCCCCGAAGGGACAGACATAGGAACGAAGTGAAACACATGCCGGCCAGTCAAGTGTCCTGAACGTAGTGCTGGGCTAGCAGGACTCCGGTGAACCGGGCTGTAGCGGACTACTATGGCTCGAGGAACACTAGACTACATTTCCCCATAAGAAAGGCTGCCAAGGATAAACAACTAGATTGTCGGATCCCACTCATACCAAGCATTTCAATTATACACACAATATGCCCGATATGAGTACATACAACATGGCATCACAACAAAACTCTACAACTCAAGTACTTTATTTAAAGGCTCCAGAGAGCCATACATAACAAGTTCATACAGATAGGGGTCACATGACCCGACACTCAAGTCATACAATCATACAAGCACATGCGGAAGCAACTAGTCTGAGTACAGACTCTAGAAAGAAAGAAGGCTTCTCGAAGCCTGTCTATCTACATAGGGCCCTCCATGGCCAGGATCACCACCTGGGTGGCTAGTCACTCGTCGACGTCAAGGTCTACGTAGAACCCATCGGAGGGGGCGGTGTCGTCTGAAAACAGTAATTAAGCAAACATGAGTACAAAGGTACTCAGCAAGTCTTACATCAGAACCTACTATACATGCTTATTCTCAAGAAGGTGGTGGGGTTAATGCAGCAAGCCAGCTTTGACTCTTGGCTAAGCTATCCTACGGAACTTCACCAGTAAAATAGTTTTCGCACACGAGTCCACTACTCACCAACACAATACTCCACCGGGGATCCTCCCTCGTCATCCTACGAGAGGGCCATCCTCGGTACTCACACTTATCTTGAGTCTTTTATTAGTATCCATTAACTTGTCTATGAACTGTATAGGCAACCAAGTAGTCCTTTACCGCGGACGCGGCTATTCGAATAGTTTTATACCCTGCAGGGGTGTACTTCTTCATACACGCTTTCACCACTTACCGCCGTTTACACGACATGTACTCGGCAACCTTCAAGCGGAAGCCCAGCGAGGGTGTCGGCCACGGCCTACCTAAACACTTAAGTCTCTAGTCCAGGTTTATCGCCTATCCAGGTTCCATCCGCAGGGAGTCCGGCCGAGGTTTCCACATACGGCCCCGAACATAGTGAACAGGGTCCCGAGACACCAAACGGGTGACTCGGTACACCGTGCCACGGTGTATCTACCGCAACATAGCCCACCCCTAGGGTCAGCGCTACGCACGGCCGCCAACACATAACCTACAAACACCAGAAACTATTTGCAACTCCTGGACAGAGTACTAGGGTGATTAAGAAGCCGAGAGGGTCCATTGGTTTCGGGCCCAAAGTACGGTAGTAACTGCATCTTAAATCACACATACAGATCTCAGTTCTTAGGGACGGCCTTAATGAAACAACCCACCATGTACTCCTACATGGCCTCTCATCGATACCTTTACCAAAACATGTTCAACACATCCCTCACATTACCGACATAAGCATTTCACTCTAGCCCATTACCCAGATGAACCAGACCTGACACAACTCTAAGCATAGCAGGCATAGCAAGGTAGGAATCACATACATGGCTCAATCAACTCCTACACATGCTAGTGGGTTTCATCTAGTTACTGTGGCAATGACAGGTCATGCAGAGGATAAGGGTTCAACTACCGTAGCACATAGCAGATTGAAACGCGTTGTCTTAATGAAGTAAACAAGAGCAAAAGCGAGAACATGGGTTGTATCGGAATGATCAATGGTTGCTTGCCTGATGGAGTGGTAGTGGGATACTGCCCTTCAGTTGGATACTCGTGAATATCCTCGGAGGCAGAACCTACCATGAAGAACACATCGGAACACAATCAACACATGACGATATGCAACAATATGATGCATGCTATGATATGGCAATATGAATGTGTCTTGGCCTAATGCAAGCTATAACAGAAAGGATTGAACTTATTTGAATCAAAGATTCAATTATTAGCTTATTAAACATGGCTTTAATGGTGCATTTCCTAATTCTGCTTAAACATCAAGGTAAACTTGTTTTGTCATGCATGAAACCATTACAGATGGATAGATTGAATTTTTCTGATCATTTTTCATATATAAACCTTTGCATTTGGAGCTATGGTAGATTTTCTATGATTTTTAGAAGTTTTGACTATTTTCTGGAATTTCCTGTATAAGAATAAATCCAGTAATTTAATTACTGCGTCAGCATTACGTTAGGGTGACGTCGGTGGTCAACGGGGACGTCCAGGTCAAACCTGACTGGTTGGCCCCGCGTGTCAGTAGTTAATTAAGCTAATTATCTTTAGTTAAAACTAATCTGATTTAGTTAACAGAGGGGGCCCACTTGTCATTGACTCAGGGTAGTCAAACTGGGGTCAAACCCCTGGTTAGCGGGGCTAATCCCGCCGGCGTTGAGTCACCGGCGAGGCCCGAGACGGTGGTGCGGCTCGGAAAACGCCCACAGGGCACGGGCGAGGCCGTTCTTGGGCTCGTTGGAGAGCTCTTGCAGTCGCGCATCTAGTGGTGGTGGAGGCCGGGCCTATGGTGGCCGGAGACAACGACGGCGAGCTCCAAGGCGGCGGCCGGAGTTCGGCCATGTGCGGGGTTTGGGCTGCGGCGTGCAAACACGGAAACTGAGGCGCTAGCGAGGCACTACGCGATGCGGCAAGCACGTTGCATAGCACGGGATGACCAAATGGTCGCCAGAGCGACGCCGGTGACGAGCTCGAGCGGAGACGAGCTTCGACCATGGTGGAACTATGGCCTAGAGGGTGCAAATGCGTGGGAAAGAAGAGGGGGAAGGCGGCGGAGCTCACAGGGAGGTCGATGAGCAGCTCAGTGGGCTCGGGGGCGACCGGAGCGAGGCGGATCGATGAACTGTGTCCGGCGGGTACCGAGGTTGAAGGCAGTGCGATAGCGGCGATGTAGGGCCTCCGGCGAAGCATGGCTGGATGGGGAGGGCGAGGGCGTCGTGGCGGAGAGATTTGGCTTGTCGGAGGGGCGAGGGGGTCGTGGCGGAGCGATTTGGCGTCGTCTACGGCGAACGGCGGCGAGGAACGCGCTCGGGCATCGCGGGAGAGAGTGAGCGAGGATGAGAGGGGGACATGGGGGTCGCGTGGCATCCCTGGACGTCTCCAGGACGTCGGCAGAAGCAGGAGGTGGCCGGCGTGTGGCCGCGGGCGCCGGCCACGCGCTCCGCGTCCTTCTGGCGCGAGGAGGACGACGACTGGCAGGGCCAGTCGGCTGGGCCGAGCCAGGTGGGCTGGACCAGCACAGGTAAGGCCCAGGTAGCTTCCCTCTCTCTCTTTTTTTTATTTGTTTCTGTTTTTCTATTTAACTGCAACTGTTGGGCTTTAATTAAAATACTAAAACGTTTCCAAATATCCTGAAAATAATTGTGGGCTCTGTTTAGATTCTTTCCAACAGCAAACATTTATTTCCAGAATTATTTGGGCATTTAAATTATTTTATAGCATTTAAATGCCCAAATTCAAATACTTATGATTTAATTCAATGACCTTCTGTTGACCTAGAAAAATGTGCACCAATTTTGCCAGAGGTTTTAACCCAAGACAAAGAGGGTGAACTTTTTAGAAGGGCATTTCAGGTTCATTGAAAATAATTTTAGTAAACCCTAGTTGTTTCCAGGGGGTGTTGGGGGTTTCTGCCTTCCCCATTTCAAATTTAAGAGAAATTTAAACATGATGCACACTCTAATGCTTGAACTAGCTAGGGTGTGACATTCGCGAAAAAAAGTTTCCCCTTGACTGTTGAGACCCACCAGCTACATCTTCGCATGCAAGGAAGTGGCTAACAGTCGGGACCCACCTGGCCGAAGCGTACGTAGCGTTGTCATTCTGGTCGCGAACATGTACGTATATACGATCGGTCGGTCTGCAGGCTGCAGCGATGAACCATGGCCGTGTAAGGAAGGGCACGTGTCGTAGTATAGGCGCGCACGTGTCGTAGTAGAGGCGCGCACGTAGCATGTCACGCAGTCCCGTTAATATCGTGTACACGTACGTATAGCCAAGGTGCAAGAAAGTAAATACAGTCACGTGCGTACATACGGGCAGGGTCCCGAACGCCTACTCGCGCATACGTACGGCCAAGGCTCGTGTACATGGCTGGGTCGGAATGGAGAAACTGTGTCGTCGTGTTCATTGGGAGCCAACCGGCTTGGACGGAACAGCCGATCGAAACGAGGCCTGGCGTACTGCAGAACGGAGGAAACAGCCTTGTGTTCGACCGAACATGGTCGAAACGGGATCCTGTTCATCGGGAGGGGTCTGGCGTACCGCAAAACGGAGGAAACGGACTTCTCTTGGACCTCCTACGGTCTAAACGGGGTACTTCTGATCGGGAGGGGTGTGGCGTACCGCAAAACAGAGGAAACGGACTTGTGTTGGAGCGCTACGGTCGAAACGGGGGTCCTGTTCATCGGGAGGGGTGTGGCGTACCGCAAAATGGGACTCCACGGGATACTGTTCATCTCCACCGTCGACTGCCTCCACGGGCTACTGTTCATCCATCGTTGACCTCCTCCAGCCTCCACCTACGATTGTTCATCCACGGGCTCCTGTTCATTCAGCCTCCACCGCTCCTCCACCGGCTACTGTTCAACCAGCCCTCTCCATGGGGTCCTATTCAACCACCCCTCCATGGGCTACTGTTCATCCAACCCTCCACCAGCTACTGTTCAACCAGCCCTCCACCGGCTACTGTTCATACAGCCCTCCACCGGCTACTGTTCATCCAGCGGCAACGGCCTCTACTACCACGGGGTCCTGTTCATCCACCCCCCACTGGGAACTATTCATCCAACCCCCTCCCCCAAAAACGCTCACTGTTCATCAAGAGACAGCATCAATGGGCTTCAATTAGCAGCAGTAGCGAAGGAATCACTCAGGTTCAGTTAACAGCAAGGGATTGATCGGGGTTCAGTAACATAGCTAGTGCAATCGCTCGGGTTCATTTAGAGCCCACGCCTTGCTCGGGTTCAGTTAGAGCGCAACGCCTCGCACATACTCGCGTACGTGTACAAGAGAAACACGCAAACCTCCGTGCATCGCTCGGCCCTGACCACCCACTGTAACCGGGAACTCCCCGATATTTTCCTCGCCCTCGCTTCTACCATGGTTTTTTCCGTCATGCACGGCCCAAAGAATGTCATGCAGCTGCGTCTCCGGCCTGCCCAGGACGAAAAGCCCATTTTCTGTCATGATTTTTTGTCATAGAAGTAGGAGCCCACCACATCTATGATGATACCGGGTTTTGTCACAATTATCGTCATAGAAGCTCATAAGCATGAGAGGAAAAAAATTCGTTCGGCCCAAAATGTCACGGATGTGTCTTTTTTTGTAGTGATCGTAGTCGTCGAGTCCTGTGGGTTCGCGCCTTCTTGATCCGTAAATGGACTGAGGCGGCGCCCTATTTGCCTCTATCCGACATCGAACATCCTGAGGGTCTAGGTAGTCCACAGGGTCCCTGCCATGATGATGTGGAGCAGGTTGGGTGTGGAAATTTTCTTGCGTTGGCCTATCATGCCCTCGAGGGGGTCGGTCAGGCACGTCGACGGTTAGTTCATCATCGAACTCAGGAAGCAGACGCCTGCGTGGGTAAGATTTAGGCACACTGTGTTGCTGTTCTTCGAGATCTTGTTCAGCCGATCAAGAGTATTTTGACCCACTTGTCGTTTGGTGCATCCTCGTTGGCCTGCAGCTGTTGTTGCTTCCGTTTCATGCTTCGGGCGGTTGCTATGAGGCGCCACCGGGAGCGTTCTTTCCCGACAGGGTCTTCGGGACTATGAAGTCCTTGGTACCGAGGCTCACATCTTCCTCAGATTCCAGTATATAATTGTCGTCGGCCCCTTCAAAGAGGTCGTCAGGATTTGAGTCCCCGGGGTTTCCTTCGGGGCTGGCGTGACATTCTAGGGAAGCTTGAGGATCCTCCCCTGGGTCATCAGCGTCGTCAGCTGCTGGCCGCCGTTATCGGTGTGGCGTTATTCCCGCTGGGTTCCCCGTTAGTGCCCCTTCTGCGTCTTCGCCAAGGTCTTGGAGGGGAGTTGGGAGTATCGATCATGTATACATCGTAAGTAGATGTTGCTTTCCACCTGCTGGTGTTTATCGGGGGTGAAGTGCTCTCTATAGGGCCGTCGACATCGTCATCCATGTCAGTGGCCTCGTCATAGTCTAACACATCGGTTAAGTCATCGATGGTGGCGACTAGATGGGTGATGGGTGGGACGTAAATTTCCCGATCGTTGGCTTTAAGTCTGATCTTATCATACACCGAGGTCTTGCCGTCTGAGATTGACACGCCCTGGATTCGGTCAAGCATCTCATTCAAGTGAGATAACTCCTCGGGATTCATGGCCTAGTCATAGGCCAGGTTGACTTGGAGCAGTTTCGGCGGCACGCTTGATGTGTTTTCGGCCATGGAAAGGGCCGAAGTGGATTCTAGATCCGTTGCCAGGATCGTCTCTAAACCCGACGCCATATCCAAAGCCGAACTCTAATCAATGTCAGAGTTGGGCGCTGAGATGGGGCTGTCCGAGGCGGGGAAGGGTAACTCCTCCGCGTTTCCAGCTGTGTTGAAGAGCTTGATATGTCATCCTTAAGGGAGATCGATTCCGAGGTTAAGCCCCCGGTGTTTACCAAACCCTCAATCCGGCCAGGTGTCCAGCCTGACAGAACGAGCTCGCCGCAAGAATTCGGGATGTACTCCTAGCCTTTGAAAGTCACAATCTGGTCGGGGTGTACTTTTTGACAGTGACCAGATGGCCTATTGATTCACCGTAGAAAATCATGTTGCTGAACACAAAAGGCTAGTCGAGAATGTAAATGTCCCTGCAATTAGCACAGAAGTTACCCCGCAGATAAGCCATCAATCCTTTGTTGATCTCACATCAGAGCTCTCAATGAAAGCACTAGTGTCGGTGTAAAAACCAGTAAACCTCGGGGTAGGGGTCCCGAGCTGTGGATCTCGGACGGATGGTAACAAGAACAAGGGAGATAGTGTTTACCCAGGTTCGGGCCCTCTTCATGGAGGTAAAACTCTACGTCCTGCTCTTGTTTATATTGGTGGAGATGTATCGAGTACAAGCTTGATCTACCTCGAGATCATAAGATGTGTTCTAACCCTAGGGCTAGGTGAATGTAATTGTGTTGAAGTCCCCTCTACGGGCTAAACCCCTTGGCTTATATACACGCTAGGTAGGGCATCTAGGGTTACAAGGTCGGTATATAGGCTTGGAGACGGCAGGAGAAATCTTGGAGTATACGTCAAGTCTTCGATAGATGTAATCTTGATCACATCCCCCGCATGTAGCTTCCGGAGTCCATCTTGAGGCGGAATGAGGGCCCACTGGCCCGGCCCGAGGACCACGGGCCCGACTAGGTTAGTACCCCCTAGTCAAGGACACTATCACCAGGTGTAGTACTTAAATTTTTTTAAGTAATAAAGCACCCCTTTTTGAGAAATATGGTAGTTTTCTGCTATTTAGGGCATCCCCAACGCCGACCCGTAAACCTCCCGCAACCGTCCGGACCGGGCTGTCCGGACCATGAAAGCAATACAACGCACCCCTGTATCAGTCAGCGCAGTGGTCCAGACGCGATTTCTCTTGCAAACCGGAGATAAAGTGGGGTAGGTTTGCAGGAGCCCGGACCGATCCCAAGCCCATTTCTGACCACCCTGGCCCACCAAAAAACCCTCAACCCTCCCGTGCATTTTCGGTCAGCGCCGCTTCAGAGCGTCAGTGCCCGCATTCATGCCCGCCCAGAGCGGACACAAACGCTCACTGGCGCTGGCCGAGAGAGTGCCACCCGCGCTTCTTCTCGGTGCAGGCAACTGCCGCGTGTTCAAACGACACGATGGCCACCCGTCCATCCGTCTGCCGCCCACATTAATGGCATGCGGTTTCCGAGGCGTCTCCTCCAGTGCCACCTGTCCGTCCGTCTGCCGCTCACCGGTGCTATATAAATCATTGCCCCAGTACCCTGGCCATAGCCACACTCATCCCTCTCCACACCACTCCCCGCCATGGATCCCTCCGTGGCCAAAGCTCTCTGGGACGGGCTGACGCCGGAGCAGAAGAACGCCATGGCAGTCCGCCAGAGGATGTGCAAATGGAGGACGTCTTCGACGACGAGCCAGCGCCACCCTCCTCTTACTCCGCGGCACCCTCCTCTTCCTCCGCGGCACCGTCCTCCTCTGCTCCACTCTCGTCGGTGCATTGCACCCTGACCATCGGCGAGACCCGTGCCCATTATATGGACATGGTGCGGGAGGAGTGGGAAGAGCAGTTCCGGGAGGTGTAGGCCGACGCCAACTATAACCACGGCCTCCTCTAGGAGCACCTGGAGGCGGAGGAGCAGGTCGCTGCCGGCAAGACAATCATGTCGGGCGCAGACCCGGTGGAGCAGGAGGCGCTGCTCGAGTCTGACCGCTCCGCCCGCTAGATCCGCCTCGCCCACTGGCGGTACCGACAGCGAGTGGCGGAGGTAATAGCTGCCGGCAAGGAGCATGAGGACGACGCTGGCGAGGCGTTGTTCGACGACACCGACGACATGGAGGGCGCGACACAGCGCCACGACCATGAAGAAGCCAGCACGTCCGCGGGCACCGCTAGCAGCGAGGAAGAGTAGTGCACGGTAGGTCGCCGCCGCTCGTGTCCCAGGAAGGCCACCGCTCCTCCCCTCCCATCGACGCCAAGCTTGGTGGGCTCAACATCTTCGGTTGATTAGTTGCTTAGCGGTGACATGGAGGCAGACAGTTTCAGTTCCTCTGGAGGCGAAGGTCATGGAGGCGGAGCTGGAAAAAGTGAAGCTCCTGTTCTCTTGGTTCATGGCCGGAGACGAGGACTCGACGTCGACGACCATTTTGATTAGCCCGCCTAGGACCGCTTTCATGTATTTTTAATGAAATTGTAGGATCTAGAAGTAGATGTGTCTAAAGGGGGGGGGGAATTAGACACTTAGAGCTAAAGTTGCAATTTTTAAGCTTTTTCTGTTTAAGTGGAGTTTAGGCACAATTTCAACACACGCAATACATATCAAGCAAGCATGCAAAGAGTATATGAGCAGCGGAATGTAAAGCATGCAACTTGCAAGAATGTAAAGAGAAGGGTTTGGAGAATTCAAACGCAATTGGAGACACGGATGTTTTTCCCGTGGTTCGGATAGGTGGTGCTATCCTACATCCATGTTGATGGAGACTTCAACCCACGAAGGGTAACGGTTGCGCGAGCCCACACAGGGCTCCACCCAAGGGTAACGGTTGCGCGAGTCCACACAGGGCTCCACCCACGAAGGGTCCACGAAGAAGCAACCACCCACAAAGGGTCCACGAAGAAGCAACCTTGTCTATCCCACCATGGCCATCGCCCACACAGGACTTGCCTCACTAGCGGTAGATCTTCACGAAGTAGGCGATCTCCTTGCCCTTACAAACTCCTTGGTTCAACTCCACAATCTTGTCGGAGGCTCCCAAGTGACACCTAGCCAATCTAGGAGACACCACTCTCCAAGAAGTAACAAATGGTGTGTAGGTAATGAACTCCTTGCTCTTGTGCTTCAAATGATAGTCTCCCCAACACTCAACTCTCTCTCATAGGATTTGGATTTGGTGGAAAGAAGGTTCGAGTGGAAAGCAACTTGGGAAGGCTAGAGATCAAGATTCATATGGTTGGAATGGAATGTCTTGGTCTCAACACATGAGTAGGTGGTTCTCTATCAGAACATATGAGTTGGAATGGTGTGTGTGTGTTCTGATGGCTCTCTCATCGAATGAGAAGGAGGTGGAGGGGTATATATAGCCTCCACACAAAATCCAACCGTTACACAGTTTTCCAATCTCGGTGGGACCGAATCAATAAGCTTGGTCGGACCGAAAATGTAAACCTAGTGACCGTTAGTGATTTTCGGTGGGACTGACATGCAACTTGGTAGGACCAATATGGTTAGGGTTTGGGCATAACGTAATCTCAGTGAGACCGATTACACAAACTCGGTGGGGCCGATTTGGGTAATAAGTGAAACTGAGATTTGGTCAGGCAAACTCGGTGGGACCGATTGCATATCTCGGTGGGACCGAGAATATTGCATATCGAAATGTTAGTCCAACAAGAGATATGTTGTCATCAATTATCAAAACCACCTAGGGAGCACTTGTGCTTTCAATCTCCCCCTTTTTGGTAATTGATGGCAACATACATCAAAGCTTTGGATAAAGATATAAAGAACAGCAAGTAAAGCTTTGGAAGGACATGTAACAAGCATAGGCTCCCCCTTCATGTATGCACTCATGTAATTATGAAATAGAGAGGCATGTGAGAGCATAACCATGACAGAGTAGGCAAAGTGTTACATGCATCTTGGCCATATGCATCAGAGCAAAAGATTATCAAGGAAAATACCTTCATGCTCATGAGTCCTTCTTGCAAACAGTATGTACATAAGCACGAACTCCTCATACTCATGATTTTGATGCATATACTTAACTTGTGGTCTTGAGTTGGCTTAGGATGGAATGAACCTGCACAAACAAGGTTAGATAACACAGGTATATCCACTAGCCAGAGCAAACAAAAGAAACCACAAGAATACCAAGACTGGGATGACATGTAGAGAGTGAGTACAAGGTACCACATAGAATTCAACATGTCCCCAAGAATAAAGATGTGCAATGAATTTGACTGATTTCTTTTCCTTAGGTGTCTTGCTCCCCCTGAATCTGATATGGGATATTTGGAGAAGATAGGAAACAGAAAATCAGAGCTGAAGGATATGAATAGAACTGAATTCAAATAAGTTCATATGAACATGTCTTTCCTCCAAAAAGACATGTGGCATCTCTCCTCTTTAACATCAATCATCTGGGATCCTTGAGTATTCTCTCCCCCTTAGTACTTTCTCCTTTGTAGGTGATAAGCTTTTGATGTGATCTCTCTCTCTGATGATAAGCTTTGATGTGATGTGTTCTCTCTCTCCCCCTTTGACATCAATTTCCAAGAAGGTTTTTCCTGGAATCCGTCGAATAGGTTTGGTCCTTGAGATTCAGTACAAAGCAGTGAATAAAACTGTGATGCTTGTAGAGGATAAGATTCATTGAGTGGAGCTGGGTCAGAAGAAATATAGAATATGTGGCAAACTGTTTTTCCTATTGCGAAATCGGTGGCACCGAGTGGCATGTTTTGGTAGTACCGAAGGGATTCGGTTGGACTGAGAATAGCTATTCGGTGAAACCGAGTTCATCACAGAGAGAAACACTTGTCACCGCAGCTCACTAGTCAAGTAAGATCTCACAAAGATTTGCAATGAATTTGATGCAGAAATATGCAGAACAAAAACAAAGAGAAAAGAGTGAAAGTTTCTGGAAGAAGTTTTTTTTTTGAAAAAGAAAGAGACAAATATGCAAGAGACAAATGCAATAACTCAGAAAAGAACACAAGAGAACTTCATCTAGAATTGGGCGGTGACATAGTCACCTATGTTAGAGTATATTGACTTAGGAGTCAAGTGAGAACACTTGACCATAGGTCATACTCATCGTTTAGGCTCAAAATGGGGTTACCATTTTTCGTTTAAGCATCTTGATGTATTCACATCTTATTGAGTTGCTTTGACTCATGTCTTGGAGTAAAGCTTCTCTAAGATGGAATAACATACCTTGGGTGGTGATGTGGTTCTTGCTCATGTAGTTGAACTCGTGTGGGTGCTCAAGGTTGATGTAGCTCATCGAGAGTGGGAGCACCATTTGGAGTTTGAGTTCATCTACCTACATGGGTTAGTTCTTGCAAGGAAAAGCACTTGTGCATCCAAAAATGACAATCATGAAGCTTAATATAGAGTTTGTCAAAGGATATGTTTGAATGGTTTTGTGCTTCCTTGTCTTCAACCACTGTTGTGCAGAGTCTTGGTGATGTAGAGATTGCTCAGGATATGAGTGAGTCTCAATCTCATGGAATTAGATTCAACCAAGCACCTACATGGGTTAGACAACATGCAAGGTGCAAATATATCCAAGACATAGGATAGTTATCATAAGAGATATATCATGGATTAGTCATAAGCTCATGTCTTGCATGTATCACGTGGAGTTTCTACTCCAAGTTCGAAGCATCAATGATGTTCAATTCTCCTCTCAACCTGCAAAATGCTTTCTCATCAAGTGGTTTAGTGAATATATCCGCTAGTTGCTTATTAGTGCGAACATGCTTAAGATTGATGTCACCCTTAGCAACATGATCTCGAATGAAATGATGACGAACTTCAATATGCTTAGTTCAAGAATGTTGTACAGGATTATGACCAATTTTGATAGCACTTTCATTGTCACAAAGCAGTGGAACATGTTTCACATAAATCCCGTAATCTTTAAGAGTTTGGGTCATCCAAAGTAATTGAGCACAACATGAACCACCGGCAATGTATTCCGCTTCGGCGGTGGATAAGGATACTAAGTTTTGTTTCTTGGAAGACCAAGACACAAGAGATCTACCAAGAAATTGACAAGTACCCGAAGTGGACTTTCTATCAACCTTGTCTCCGGCATAATCCGAGTCAGAATAGCCAACAAGATCAAAAGAAGACCTCTTAGGATACCAAATGCCAAAATTTGGTGTATGGATTAAATATCTCACTATCCTTTTCACAGCCTTAAGATGACAATCTTTAGGAGCAGCTTGATATCGTGCACACATGCACACACTTAGCATAATATCGGGACGTGAAGCACATAGGTATAACAATGAACCAATCATAGAGAGATAAACCTTTTGATCAACCGGTTCACCATCTTTGGTCAAATCATTATGTCCACTAGTAGGCATGGGTGTAGACACACCTTTGCATTCTTGCATATTGAACTTCTTGAATAAGTCCTCGGTGTACTTTGTTTGAGAGACAAATGTACCTTCCTTAGTTTGCTTGATTTGCAACCCGAGAAAGAATTTGAGTTCACTCATCATAGACATCTCAAACTTCTCTGACATTAGCTTTCCAAACTTTTCACTAAAGAGAGGGTTAGTTGAACCAAATATGATATCGTCAACATAAATTTGGCATACGAATAGTTCTCCATTAACCCTTTTAGTAAAAAGAGTAGAATCAATTTTACCAATTTCAAAACCACTTGTAGTAAGGAACTTGGTCAAGCATTTATACCATGCTCTAGGAGCTTGTTTAAGACCATAAAGAGCTTTGTGAAGTTTGTAAACATGATTTGGTTTCTTAGGATTGATAAAGCCGGGAGGTTGTTTGACATAAACTTCCTCCTCTATTTCACCATTTAGAAAAGCACTCTTAATGTCCATTTGGTAGAAGGAGATATTATGGTGATTAGCATAGGCAAGTAAGATGCGAATGGACTCAAGTCTAGCAACGGGAGCATATGTCTCACCATAGTCCATACCTTCGACTTGTGTGTAACCTTGGGCGACGAGACATGCTTTGTTGCGAACCACTTGTCCATCTTCATCTTGCTTGTTACGAAACACCCATTTGGTACCAATGATGTTGTGGTTGTTGTCGGGCTTCTCGATCAATGTCCAAACTTGGTTTCTCTCAAAATTATGTAGCTCTTCATGCATAGCATTTATCCAATCTGAATCTTCCAATGCTTCTTCAACCTTCATAGGTTCAATGCTAGAGATGAATGAATAGTTTTCACAAAAGTTAGCTAAACGAGTTTTTGAGCGAGTGATTCTCCCGGTTTGTATATCATTGAGGATTTGCTCGACGGGATGATCTTTGGAAATTCTTGCTCGAACTCGTGAGAGCTTTTGCTTGGGTCTTCATTGAGCATCTTCTTCATCTTGTTCTTCTTCTTGGCCTTCTTCATTGTTGATGTCGTCGTTTTCTTGTCGTGGTGGAGAAGGAGGTTGTTGATGTTCGTCTTGACGTATTTCCTCGTTTTCTTCATCTTGATGTGTCCCACTTGTGGATGCTTCCGTGTCGATTCTTGGTTCACCTTGTCGTGAAGTAGAGGCTTCCACTTGGACGGATGAAGTACTCTCCTTCACCTCCGTTGGACGAATTTTGCCAATGGACAAGTCTTGAATTGCTTCTGAAGGGTCTTTGTCTCCTACATCAATTGGCAATTGCTCTACTTGCGAGCCATTATATTCATCAAACTTCACATCTGCCGTCTCTTCAACCTTTCGGGTGAAATTGTTGTAGACACGGTAAGTGTGAGAGTTTGATCCATAACCAAGTAGAAAACCTTCATGAGATTTAGGAGAAAACTTTGAACGACGATGCTTATCAAGAATGTAGCACTTTGAGCCGAATACTCGAAAGTATCCAACTTGAGGCTTGTTACCGTTGAGGAGCTCGTATGCCGTCTTGCCGAGTAGCTTGTGAAGATATAAGCGATTTGTTGCGTGACAAGCTGTCTCAACCGCTTCTGCCCAAAAGTGCTTTGGCGTCTTGTATTCATCAAGCATCGTTCTGGCCATTTCGATGAGTGTCCGGTTCTTCCTCTCAACAACTCCATTTTGTTGAGGTGTGTACGTAGCCGAGAACTCGTGTGAAATCCCTTCTTTGTCAAGAAAGGTGTCCACATTTGCGTTCTTGAACTTCGTTCCGTTGTCACTCCGAACCTTCTTGATCTTCACATCAAACTGATTTTGGGCTTTCCTAGCGAAGTTTCTGAAGATCTTCTGGACCTGCGACTTGTCATTAAGAAAGAATACCCACGTAAACCTTGAAAAGTCATCAACTATAACTAGACCAAAAGAATTTCCACCGAGACTCTTGTAGGTGTTGGGACCAAAAAGATCCATGTGAAGTAGCTCGAGTGGCCTCCTTGTGGTCATGATGTTCTTCACGGGATGTCTTCCTCCAACCTGTTTACCTGCTTGACAAGCACTGCAAAGTCTATCCTTATCAAATATGACATCGTTGACTCCAAGGATATGATTTCCTTTAATAAGCTTGTCAAGGTTTCTCATGCCAACGTGACCTAGTCGTCTATACCACAACCAACCTTTTGAGGATTTAGCAACAAAGCAAGTTTTCGGTTGTGCCTTTTTAGAGAAATCGACAATGTAAAGATCACCTCTACGCATACCCGTAAAGACCATTTTATGATTGTCTCGACGAAATACTTGGCAATCTACCTCAGTAAATAGGACATTCAAACCGAAATCAGCAAGTCTAGATACTGAAAGTAAGTTGTAGCCAAGAGATTCAACGAGCATGACATTTTGAATGGAACTATCATGTGAGATGGCCACCTTACCAAGGCCAACCACTTTACCCTTTGAATTATCACCAAAGGTGACATATTTTCGAGGGCCATCATTTTCAGCAAGCTCACGAAACATCTCTTCATCTCCGGTCATATGATCAGTGCATCCACTATCAAGAACCCATTCCTTTCCTCCTGATTCATATCCCCGAAGATTTGCCATAAGACCAAAATGTCTCATTGCATCATCAAGATCGAATTCACTATCATCATCATCATAATATTCATGTTCATCATGATCTTGTGACTCATCATTTCCTAGAGAGGGTAATTCATTAGATAAATGATCAAAGTGGTTACTTTTATGAATTCTTATAGCTTTGAATATGATATCATTAATGATTCCAACATCTCCTTTAGCATGCTTAAGATTGGCAAGTTCAAAAAGACATTTACCAAAACTAGGATCGCTAGAGTTCATCTTACTCAAGGCAATAGATTTATGGAGAATTTCATCCAAAGTTTTCAAGGAATAATCGGGAAATCGTTCCTCAAGAAATTTCCATATGGTATAGGCACAATTGTGAGTAGGCAAACTAGCAATCAGATTTTTGGGCAATCCTCTAATGATGAGCTCAATAGTTCTAAGATTGCGAATCATGTCAATATCTTCATCTAGGGTAGGATGCAAGGGATCAATATGGGGTGCACAAGGGCTAGCAATATACTTGTTCAAATGATATTGATTGAAGATTACAAGCATCTCATTTTTCCACTCATGAAAATACTCTCCCTCAAGAATAGGCACTCTGTGTCTAAGACTCCCTAATGTAGACACGTCCATCTTCCTCCAATGGTGATTAAACCAAGGCAATGGAGACCAAAGCTCTGATACCACTTGTAGGATCTAGAAGTAGATGTGTCTAAAGGGGAGGGGGGAATTAGACACTTAGAGCTAAAGTTGCAATTTTTAAGCTTTTTCGGTTTAAGTGGAGTTTAGGCACAATTTCAACACACGCAATACATATCAAGCAAGCATGCAAAGAGTATATGAGCAGCGGAATGTAAAGCATGCAACTTGCAAGAATGTAAAGAGAAGGGTTTGGAGAATTCAAACGCAATTGGAGACACGGATGTTTTTCCCGTGGTTCGGATAGGTGGTGCTATCCTACATCCACGTTGATGGAGACTTCAACCCACGAAGGGTAACGGTTGCGCGAGTCCACACAGGGCTCCACCCAAGGGTAACGGTTGCGCGAATTCTACTCGTTCTCTCTTTTGTCTTCTTGATTTAGGTCTCGTTCTGCCTCGTGCCGGTCTCTCCTCTTTTCTTTGTCTTTGCCGCCCCCTGTTTGGGGTGAGCGCTGCCCGCGGTTGGTCCCGTTGGGGGGCCGGTCTGAGGGCCCGGGCGCCCGCGTTCTCCGGCCGGGCCCTGGGGCGGCGCGTCTTGGTGTCGGGTGGGGGTGGTCCATGGCGAGGGGTGCTCGGCAGCCCACGAGAGGTGTGTTGCCAGGGGAAGAAGGGCAGCCGCACCGCACCATGAAGCCGTGCGACGAGGGCCGAAGGCGCCCTGTGGGCGTGCCTGAGTGGTCCACGCTGGGGAGGTTGTGGGGGCTGCTGATGCGTGGCTGGGGGCGGGCCCGACCAGGGTGCACGCCGAAGCGTTCTGGGCCTCACTAGGCGTAGCCATTTTGTCACGGAGAGTGAGGCCGGCCGAAGTCTCGACGTTGGCCTGCTTCCCGCGACACAGAGCCGCTCCGCTTCTGCCAGTGTGTGGGTCATACTGCGCGCAGTCATATCTTCGTCAGGAGGCTGCCCGGGCAAGTGACGCATCTCTAGCCCAACGTCTAGAGACACCATCGCTCCAGTGACTAGTACAATGTGTGTAGGGTCTGTACATGTGTGTGCTTCTTGGTGCGTGCAAATGATATGTCTCCCCACATCACCTTCTCCTGCAATTCGATTTCTTTGATTTTGGTGGCGAGAGAGGATGAGGTTCGACGTTGAGATGCACACTTTGGGAATCGCTTGGATTGACGAGGGATCTTACGAATTTCATATGTGTTGGTAATCGGAATGTGTTTGCTCTCAACGCGATCTTTTATTGAGGGTGGACGGTTTGTGTTGGTTTCTGCTGATCTGGGACGACATATGAGGTGGAATGGTGTTGGGGGGTGTTTGTTGGATCCGGCTCTTCTATCGAATGAGAATGGAGGTGGAGGCGTATATTTATTAGCTCACACAGAATCCAAGCGGCGTAGCACGCACGTTTATTTCGCCAATCTCAGTGGGTCCACCTTGAGATTACATAAGCCGGTCCGCCGCCTCATGTGCTCCTGATAGATTACTGTCGCGGGTCACATTTCCGGCTGCCCATGCTGGCGCTTTTGGACGGGCCGCTTGCCGTTGGCGGCGTGCCTCCCGGTAGGTGTGGATGTCTTTTGACCTCGGGTACCTTTTGGTTGCCGTGGGTGGGGCGGTTGGGCTTCTTGCAGTCCTTACGCGTCCTATTTGCTCCGCACAGCTCGGTAGGACCGATATGTTAGGGATTTGGGCATAAGTAATCTCGGTGAGACCGATTACACAAACTCGGTGGGACTGATTTTGGTAATAAGTGAAACTGAGATTTGGTCAGGCAAACTCGGTGGGACCGATTGCATATCTCGGTGGGACCGAGAATATTGCAATGGGTAACAGAGAGTTTGCAAGCCCATCTCGGTGAGACCGAGATCCCATCGGTAGAACCGAATTGCTAGGGTTTGGCAGTGGCTAATGACAAGTGAAACTCGGTGGCGCCAGATAGGAAGAACCGGTAGGACCGAGTTTGGCTTAGGGTTTAGGTCATATGTGGATATGGGAAAGTAGTTGAGGATTTTGGAGCATATCATTAAGCACATGAAGCAAGAGGCTCATTAAGCAACACCTCATCCCTCCTTGATAGTATTGGCTTTTCCTAAAGACTCAATGTGATCTTGGATCACTAAAATATAAAATGAAGAGTCTTGAGCTTGAAGCTTTAGCCAATCCTTTGTCCTTAGCATCTTGAAGGAGTTCCCACAACCTTTAGTCCATGCCACTCCATTGTTGAACTTATCTGAAACATGCTAGATTGAAATGTTAGTCCAACAAGAGATATGTTGTCATCAATTATCAAAACCACCTAGGGAGCACTTGTGCTTTCAGAAATCCATCATGTTTATATGAAATCCGGGATGTTTATATAAAATCAGGCCGTGTTTATATGAAATCTGCACTTGTTTGCAGGAATTTCGCCTGGTCGGTCTGAGTTGCTGTGAAAATGTATGTGGCTAGGGATGGCTGCCTCCCGCATCAATGTCCCGAACGGATGCAAAAGGTTTTTTGAGGGTTGCCGTTGGAGATCCCCTTACTCGTTAGGAGGAAGCGAGAAAAAGCGACTCACGGGTGGGTGAGGTTCAATGGGATACAACAGAGCTGTCGGGCCGTTCGGCCGGCGCAGTGGCAGGGTTGCCCGAGGCGGCCAAGGGAGCAGCAGTGGCGGCATAACAGCATCTCCACTCCCTCCCCCCAAAGCTCCCCGCAAGCCCCTTTTTTATCGCCGGTTCGAAAAAACCGGCCCAGTCGCGCCCACAAAAGCCCAATTTTCACCGGTTAGGGCAGAAATTGGCGCCGGTGGACCCAAGCCGAACCCGGCGCGCTGGGGGTGCCCGGAGGTGCCGGGGGAAACATTTTTGGCACGAAAGCCTAGTGGACCCGTTGAGTCAGTGACTGGGCAATGCCGAGAATGTTCGTCGTCCTCGTCGCCTCAGTTTCCCACGGGAATCAATGCGAAGGCTGCCACCAGTCAGCCTTCCATTGATTCACGGACAGCGCAATGAAGGTGCGCCACCGCCGCGCGTCCTGCCCCCTCCAGCCACGCGTCCACACTGTTGCCGCCCGCTCGCCGCTATAAAAGCCACCCTCCCTCACCGTCGGCCGCACACTTGCTTGCCACAACCTCTCTCTCTCTCACCGCCAACGCCCCTCTCTTCTTCGCCGCTGACGCCCTCTCTCTCCCCTTCTCAAGATGCGAGCATGGTCGAGCGCTTCCCCGAAGACAGAGCGGCGGCCAACGGCTTTGGCCGCCGCCACCAACAAGAGGCGGAGGCTCACCTCCTCTACGAGGTGGACTACTCGGCGCCGCCCAACATGCAACTGTCGGGCTCGTGGAGGCTCAGCGCCAATAGGGTCTGATACGTCTCCAACGTATCTATGATTTATGAAGTATTCATGCCGTTATATTGTCATTCTTGAATGTTTTTCAATCATTTTATAGCAACTTTATATAATTTTTTGGGACTAACCTATTGACCCAGTGCCCAGTGCTAGTTGTTGTTTTTTGCTTGTTTTTTACATCGCGGGAAATCAATATCAAACGATGTCCAAACACCGTGAATTTTTTTGGAGAATTTTTATGGACCAGAACAACCAGGATGGGCCAGAGCGGCACCTGGGGGTGCCCCGAGGGGGGCACAACCCACCAGGGCGCGCCTAGGGGCCCAAGCACGCCCAGGTGGTTTGCGCCCACCTCGGTGGCCTCCCACACCCCCTCTTTACCCTATAAATTCACAAAAATTCCAAGAACCCTCGGGGTTAACCTAGATCAGAAGTTCTGCGTCGCAAGGCTCTGTAGCCATCGAAAACCAATCTAGACCCTTTCCAGCACCCTGCCGGAGGGGGGAATCATCTCAGGTGGCCATCTTCATCATCCCGGCGGCCACCACGATGAGAAGGGAGTAGTCCACCCTCGGGGCTGAGGGTTTGTACCAGTAGCTATGTGTTCAATCTCTTTCTCTCTCTCGTGTTCTTGAGATGTCACGATCTTGATGTATCGCGAGCTTTGTTAATAGTCGGATTATATGGTGTTTTCCCCCCTCTATCTTGTTGTGATGAATTAAGTTTTTCCCTTTGAGATTTCGTTGTTATCGGATGGAATACTTTTATGGATTTGAGATCACTTGATATATGTCTTGCAATTGAATACTCATGGTGACAATGGGGTATCGTATTGATTCACTTGATATATTTTTTGGCACTCAACTCGCGGATTCCCGAGGAGACATTGGGGTAATCTATGCATAGGGATTGATGCATGTTCTTGTCTTTGTTTCTCCGGTAGAAATCTTGGGGCACTCTTTGAAGTTCTTTGTGTTGGATTGAGTATTATGAATATGAATTTGCTTTGGTGTTATTTTAGTATGAACTCTAGGATAGATCGAACGAAAAGAATAGCCTTGTGTTATTTTAGTACGAACTCTTGAATAGATCGAACGGAAAGAATAGCTTTGAGGTGGTTTCGTACCCTACAAACAATTTATTCTTATGTTCTTTGCTAGATAGGAACTTTGGAGTGATTCTTCATCGCACTTTGAGGGGTGGTTATATGATCCAATTATATTAGCATTGTTGGGAGGTTGCACTAGTGAAAGTACGGACCCTAGGCCTCGTTTTCAAGCATTGCAATACCGTTTTTATGCTCGTTTACTATTTTTTGCCTTGATTTATTTATTTATTTAGATTATAAAAATATATTTCTACCATCAATATTACACTTTTATCATCATCTCTTCGCTGAACTAGTGCACCTATACAATTTTCCATTATATTGGGTGCGTTGGGGACACAAGAGATTTCTTGTATTTGGTTGCAGGGTTGTTTGAGAGAGACCGTCTTCATCCTACACCTCTCACGGATTGATAAACCTTAGGTCATCCACTTGATGGAAAATTGCTACTGTCCTACAAAACTCTGCGCTTGGAGGCCCAACACGAGTCTACAAGAATAAAGTTGCCTAGTAGACATCAAGCTCTTTTATGGCACCGTTGCCGGGGAGGTGAGTGCATGAAGGTATATATTTAGATCTTACAATCGAATCTTTTAGTTTCTTGTTTTATCACTTGTTTGGTTTATAAAAGAAAACTACATAAAAATGGAATTGAGGTTGCATCATATTATTGATCATCTTTATAATATGTTTCTTGAAAATGATGGATCTGAAAATTGTGCTCAGTTATTAGAATAAGAAGTCAATAAAATGTTTGGCACAAAATATTTGAATGATGAGCATGATTGCAATGTTATTAGTATGAATTCTTTGAATATCCATGATGCTAATGATATGCAAAGCCATAAGCTTGGGGATGCTATGTTTGATGAAGATGATATTTTTAGTCCCCCAAGATTTGATGTGCAAATTTGTTATAATGATTGCATGCCTCCTATTTATGATGATTATAATGATGAAAGTGGATTTGGAGATGTCATGACTTTATTTAGTGATGAATCCACCATTTTGGATGAGGCTTCAGTTGACTATGATAACAAAGTTGTTATTTATGATGATTCTGGTGATGACATGTATGCTATAAAGAATAATGATAATCATGAAACTTGTCATCATGATTTTAGTTTTCAGTCACATGATAGTTATTTTGTTGAGTTTGCTCCCACTACTATTGATGAGAATAAATTTGCTTATGTGGAGAGTAAAAAAATTTATATGCTTATGTATCATGAAAAGAATGTTTTATGTGATGGTTATATTGTTGAATTCATTCATGATACCACTGCAAATTATTATGAGGGAGTAACATATGCTTGTAGGAATTGCAATAATATCAAGTTTCCTCTCTTTATGTTGAAAGTTTTGAAGTTGCACTTGTTTTACCTTTCTATGCTAGTTGATTCTTGTTCCCAAAATTATTTGCTCACAAAATCCCTATGCATAGTAAATGGGTTAGACTTAAATGTGCTAGTCATATGCTTCATGATGCTCTTTTTATGTTTCAATTCTTATATTTTATGTGAGCATCATTGAAATCATCATGCCTAGCTAAAAGGCATTAAAGAAAAGTGCTTGTTGGGAGACAACCCAACACTTTTACCTACTGTTTTTGTGTGTTCACATGATTAGGCTATTGTAGTAATCATGTTTTATTGTTTTTGTTTTAATAAAGTGCCAAGTAAGACCTTTGGGATGGCTTACGATGATAGTTGATTGGATCCTGCTGAAAAACAGAAACTTTTACACTCAGGAAAACAATTCTCATTTTTAACATAAGCTGATAAAATGTTGATTCTTTCTACAGAATATTAATAGACAAATTCCCCAGGTTTTCCTAATTTTTCAGAATTTTTGGAGTAGCATAAGTATGGTTGGAGTATAGATTACTACAGACTGTTCTGTTTTTGAAAGATTCTGTTTTCAATGCATAATTTGCTTGTTTTCTAGTTTCCATGGCTTATATTGCTCAGTATAAATTGTGGAAATGATATGATACAGTAGTCATTGTGTGAGAACAATTATGAATCTTTTCTTTGATAGTACCAAAAGTGAAATGGTTTGCTCTTTATCATACTAACCTATCTCACAAAGTTCCGTTAAATTTTGTGTGATTGAAGTTTTCAAGTTTTGGGTGAGATGTCGATATGAGGAGAATAAGGAATGAAAAGACCCTAAGCTTGGGTATTCCCAAGGCACCCCAAGGTAATATTCAAGGAAGATCCAAGCAACTAAGCATGGGGATGTCCCGGAAGGCATCCCCTCTTTCGTCTCCAACATTATCGGTAACCTCACTTGGAGCTATGTTTTCATTCGTCACATGATATGTGTTTTGCTTGTAGCGTCAATTTATTTTGTTAGGATTTGATTGCTGTTATTTAGAATAATTTTTTTCATCTTTTATTTCAATAAAAGTGGCAATGATAGCCTTTACTATGCTTATTTTGCAAGTCTACATGTTTCTGTTTGAAAACAGAAAGTTTATCGATGTTGGAAAAATTCCCTAGAAAAGTAAGAATATGATAAAATGTTGAAACTTTTTGAAAAATGAGCTCTGATAAAATTTCTACAGTGTGGAAAATTTTCATAACTTTTGGAGTTAGGGAAGTATTGATACTCTTGCATTCTTTACAGACTACTGTTCTGGCAGATTGCTGTTATGTTTGCATTGTTTGCATATGTTTGCTTGTTTAATGATTCTATTTGAGGGTAGGAGTATTAAATATGCAGAGGCATTTAGTATGAAATTTTGAATAATAATTTTAGTGATTTGCTACAGTATAGGATGATAAGGTTTTTGCATTGGTTTATACAAACTTATCTCATGAGTTCTTATTGAGTTTTGTGTGGATGAAGCTTTTGAGATTTAAGAAAAGCGTGATATGAGGAGAATTAAGGAGACACAAAAGCTCAATCTTGGGGATTCCCAAGGCACCCCAAGATAATATTTCAAGAAGTCTCAAGCATCTAAGCTTGGGGATGCCCCGATAGGCATCCCACCTTTCCTCTTCAACAATTATCGATTAGTATCGGTTGAGCCTAAGTTTTTGCTTCTTCACATGAGTTGTGCTATTCTTAGAATGTCATTTGATTTTTATTTTTCTTGCTGTTTTAATAAAACACTTAGATCTGAAAGTTTTTAAATAAAATAGAGTCCTCAAATAGTTGCCAGGGAGGCTAGGTAAGCGGCATTCACATCCCGTCAACGAAGCTCTTTTCTATGGAATTGCTCTAGTGCTTCACTTATATCTTTTTGAGCACGGTGTACTTTAGTATTTTTGAAGAAATTATCTCTTGCTTCACTTAAATTAATTTGAGATAAAGAAATATTATGCTCATGATCTTCACTTATATCTTTTTGGAGTAGCTTTTCATTTACTCTTGTGCTTCACTTATATCCTATGAGTAAATGGTTGAATAAATTGAATGTCCTGAAGTTGAAATCATATCATGCCTAGTGGTAGCTTCACATTAGGTTTAGAAAGTGAAATATTTTGGGGCTTGACAATCACAATATTGGTCATACAAGCAATTCACAAATAATTAGTATAAGGAAGAGAACTTCCACATGCAAATACACTATCTTGGGAATCTTTTGTGATTGTGAGCCCCCGTCAAAATATTATATGCCAAAATTGTTGATGTTGGACAAGGAAGACAACACAATGATTTATGTTTGTTCATATTCACATAGAAGTTATATTGTTATAGATCCTTCAACATGTGGTGATTTCCCCCCATCTTTGCAAGCCAAAAATTTCGCACCAAGTAGAGATACTACTTGTGCATCCAAAAACCCTTAAACCCAAATCTTATTCTCAAAAGTCCACCATACCTACCTAAGGATTGAGCAAGATCCTTCAAGTAAGTTGTCATCAGTGCAATAAGGCAATAAAAATTGCTTCTAAAAGTGTTAGATCATTTAGTGTAAGAGAAAATTAAGCGTTGTATGAACTTGTGATGGCAAAGAATAAAAGCGACATACTGCATAATAAAGGTTGCTATCATAAGGGGCGATATAACGTGATGTTCTTTTGCACTAAGGGGTTGAGCATACAAATAAATAAGAGCATGGCAACCTCTGCTTCCCTCTGCGAAGGGCCTATCTTTTACTTTTATGTATTTACTTTCATGCAAGAGTCAAAGTTTTTCCCTCTATTCCTTTTTATTTTTCTATTTTGGCAAGCATCATGTGGTGAGGAAAGATCTAGGAACATATATCCAGTTGGATATGGGTAGCTTGAGTTATTATTGTTGACACCACTCTTAAGGTGAATACGTTGGGAGGAAAAACAATAAGCCCCTATCGTTCTATGTGTCCGATTGAAACATTTTTCTCATGTGTATGCATGAGTGTTAGAAATGATAGAAGACTATAAGATGGTTGAGTATGTGGAGCTCTTACTTAAACTCCGTTGAATAAGTTGAATTGCAATTGCTTGGTGACTAAGAACATAGGTTGTTCAGTTTCAAGAGAGTTCATTGTTTGAACCTTAACATGTGAATTGGTTGCTACTTTAACATGAGAAGTTTTATAAGAAAGCATTGATGTTATGATGCTAGGAAAAGTGACTGAAATTGTCATTGATCAAACTTGTGCACTTTGCTAGCATTCACACTTCATAAATTATTTCTTTTATCATTTACCTACTCGAGGACAAGTAGGAATTAAGCTTGAGGATGCTGATACGTCTCCAACGTATCTATAATTTATGAAGTATTCATGCCGTTATATTATCATTCTTGAATGTTTTACAATCATTTTATAGCAACTTTATATCATTTTTTAGGAATAACCTATTGACCCAGTGCCCAGTGCCAGTTGCTGTTTTTTGCTTGTTTTTTACATCGCAGAAAATCAATATCAAACGAAGTCCAAACACCACGAATTGTTTTGGAGAATTTTTATGGACCAGAACAATCAGGATGGGCCAGAGCAGCACCTGGGGGGTGCCCCGAGGGGGGCACAACCCACCAGGGCGCGCCTGGGGGCCTAGGCACGCCCAGGTGGGTTGTGCCCACCTCAATGGCCTCCCGCACCCCCTCTTTACCATATAAATTCGCAAATATTCCAAAAACCCTTGGGGTTAACCTAAATCAGAAGTTCCACCGCCGCAAGGCTCTGTAGCCATCGAAAACCAATCTAGACCCTTTCCGGCACCCTGTCAGAGGGGGGAATCATCTCCGGTGGCCATCTTCATCATCCCAGCGGCCACCACGATGAGAAGGGAGTAGTCCACCCTCGGGGCTGAGGGTTTGTACCAGTAGCTATGTGTTCAATCTCTTTCTCTCTCTCTCTCTCTCTCTCTCTCTCTCTCGTGTTCTTGAGATGTCACGATCTTGATGTATCGCGGGCTTTGTTAATGTAGTTGGATCATATGGTGTTTTCCCCTCTCTATCTTGTTGTGATGAATTGGGTTTTTCCCTTTGAGATTTCGTTGTTATCGGATTGAATACTTTTATGGATTTGAGAACACTTGATATATGTCTTACAATTGAATACTCGTGGTGACAATGGGGTATCGTATTGATTCACTTGATATATGTTTTGGCACTCAACTCGCGGATTCACGAGGAGACATTGGGGTAATCTATGCATAGGGGTTGATGCACGTTCTTATCTTTGTTTCTCCGATAGAAATCTTGGGGCACTCTTTGAAGTTCTTTGTGTTAGATTGAGTATTATGAATATGAATTTGCTTTGGTGTTATTTTAGTACGAGCTCTAGGATAGATTGAACGGAAAGAATAGCTTTGTGCTATTTTAGTACGAACTCTTGAATAGATCGAACAGAAAGAATAGCTTTAAGGTGGTTTCGTACCCTACAAACAATTTATTTTTATGTTCTCCGCTAGATAGGAACTTTGGAATGATTCTTCATCGCACTTTGAGGGATGGTTATATGATCAAATTATATTAGCATTGTTGGGAGGTTGCACTAGTGAAAGTACGGACCCTAGGCCTCATTTTTAAGCATTGCAATACCGTTTTTTGTGCCCGTTTACTATTTGCTACCTTGCTGTTTTTATTTATTCAGATTATAAAAACATATTTCTACCATCAATATTACACTTTTATCACCATCTCTTCGTCGAACTAGTGCACATATATAATTTGCCATTGTATTGAGTGTATTGGGGACATAAGAAATTTCTTGTATTTGGTTGCAGGGTTGTTTGAGAGAGACCATCTTCATCCTACATCTCCCACGGATTGATAAACCTTAGGTCATCCACTTGAGGGAAAATTGCTACTGTCCTATAAAACTCTGCGTTTGGAGGCCGAACACGAGTATACAAGAATAAAGTTACGTAGTCGACATCAGGGTCCCAGTGCCACCGCCACCCACTGGTGCTACACGGCACGCCGAGATCGCGCGGATCCGTTCGTCGCTGCCGGAGAACGCGCGACAGCAGCCGAGGTACGCCCCTGACAGCCACAATCTGTGGACAACGTACTTCGAGCACCGCCATGCTGAACAACTCGCATCCACGAACGGCGCCCTGGCATCCCGCGGCGCCACAACTCCGTGGGCCCGCGACAATGGTGGGGCATCCCTGGGCGCACCCTCGAGGCCGTCCTCGAGCACATCGAGGGCGGCAACTCGCCGTGGATGGAGTATCCGGCGACGTCTTTCTCGCGTCAGAGCAGCTCCTCGTGGCAGCCGAGGCGCATGGCGGGCACGTCGTCTTCGTCCTCTGGCTCCCACTCCTCCGGCGCACAGACGTGCTCGCCGTCATGAAGGCTGAGCCCCAAGATACGCCGGAGCGCCGGCATAGTGGCACCCTCATCATAAATGAGGGCCGCCGCCGCCAACCTTCCCTCCCCTTCCCGCGGCCATCTTCGCCTGGTAAGGCCGAAGAAGGAGCCAGCGATGCCGTCAGTCGTCGTCAAGCACGAGCACCTCGACATGGCCGCCGACGAGGAGACCGGCCTCAAATGGGTGCGGGACGACTACGTCCAGGAGGAGATGGAGCGCCAGCGCCACGCCCTCGAGGAGATCACCGCTCGACGCTGCGGCCGCGACGAGGGCGGCGTCGTCATCCTCGACGACAACGGCGAGGAGGCGCCCGGGCCGTCCAACCCTGTCCGCCACGGCGACCCAGGGCAGGGCTGCAACAAGGACGACGGCGGTGTGCAATACGACGACGGCGACTACACCAACTTCTGTAGGCTCTTCGGCATGTAGAAGGCTCAAGGCGGCGGCAGTGGCATAGTAGTAGTAGTTTTTAGTTTAAATTATGTTTTGAGTTTGTACTAATATTATCAATGAAAACGCCTAAATTTCCTTCAAATTTGTATCATTTTATTTGAAGTTTGGCTGAATTTGTTTTTCAAAAGCGACGTCTGGGGCCAACTTGGGGCGGCGGTTGGGAACCCGGCCGCCCCCACGCCGATTTTATCACCGGTTGACCCCATGTTGCGCTATTTCAAGTCCCTGGGAGCGTCAAACGGCTGGAGATGCTCTAAGGCAACCACAATCAGGCACGACAGCGTCTGCGGCAGGAAGTTTTATATCAGGGAGGTTGGGGTTCCCACGGCCGCGGTTTTGGTTTTTAGTCAGCTAGTGTTGTCCCAAATTTACACCTCCTACAGCAATTTTTTTGTCAGTACTAAAGAAATTGATCGTCATGCAGGTATCGGTCAGCTGTTGGAGCTTTTTTTGGCCCCAAACAAAAAAACATTTCTTTTGTCATGGCTGCATTTTTTGATCTACTCTTGAAGATGCTCTAAACAGCTGAAAAACAGTTCACGGTTCACGGTTAGACAGCTATTCGGCATGGACTGGTAAGTTTTATACCATGACTTGAAGATGCTCTAAACAGTTGAAAAACAGTTCACGGTTCACGGTTAGACAGCTATTCGGCATGGACTGGTAAGTTTTATACCATGACTTGCAGCTTCTGCAATGCCCTTTAGGATGGGAAGTACATTATACATTGGGAAGCAAAATGAGTACACAAATTACCGAAAAAGGCTTTCGCCCCGCTTTATAAATAAAGCAACCACCAAGCACAAGTCAACAAGGTATCATCCAACACACAGACACACAACGCCGCCGCACCAAGGTCCAACACAGACGCAGAAACAACACACACGCACCACAGAATCCATTGTGGGCACAGCACAACAAGCCCAAACACCACAAGGGGCACAAACAACACACGACGGCGGCGTCGAAGACGGGGAATAGCTAATCTGGCTCAGGAGGTGGTGGGGGAAGCTGCGGAGCCATACGGAGAGCCATCGCGCGAAGCTGGGTGATGATGGAGGTGATGGCGGCCGCCAAAGCTGCAAGTAACCAGACCATTTGAACAAAGCATCAGTAGCACGTCTAAGAGGAATCCGCTGAATCACAAGCTTATTCCTAATAGTCCACAGCGTCCAGGCAAGCACACCGATAGTCAGCCATCTGATGTGGCGGGATGAGGGTGGCAGTGCCTGGAGTTCGGCGAAAAGATCGGGGAAGTTGTTATGGTCCCAACTACCTCCAACCATTTCACGGAAACAGCTCCAGAGGAACTGCGCGGACAATCAGGTGAAGAAGATATGGTTCGAATCTTCTTCCGGCCCGCAAAGCGGGCAACGACCATCCCCGGGGCCGTTGCGCTTCAGGACTTCCACCCCAGATGGAAGGCGGCCACGAATCCATTGCCACAGGAATATCCTGATTTTCAAGGGGAGCCGGATCTCCCAGATGGCGGTAAGCGCCGCAGGGCCCGGAGTGGGGGCGATCGCCTTGTAGAGCGACGAGGTGGAGAAAAGCCCGGATTGCTCTAGCCGCCATCGAGTGCGGTCCTCACCTGTCTCAAGCACAGGTTCGTGAAGCGCAATGCATGCGATCAGGTCATCCCAGGCCGCAGTCTCTGCCGGACCAAACTGGCGTCGGAATGCGAGACACCCTAAGTCAATAAGGGCTGTCGCAACCGGAATCCGCGGGTCTACCGCAATGGAGAACAGGTCAGGAAAACGCGTCGCGAAGGGTGCATCCCCAGCCTAGCGATCGAACCAAAACAACATGGCAGTACCAGATCCGACCGTAATCGAGGATCCAATTCGAAGGACCGGAAGCAGCTGTATGATCGATTGCCAGAACTGCGAACCACCGGACCGCTGGCAAAAGGCGAGGGGTTGGCCTCGTAGGTATTTCCGCTGAATGATGTGAAGCCAAAGTCCACCCTCACCATTCGTAATCCGCCACAGCCATCTAGTTAGGAGGGCAATGTTCATCCTCTTGGAGCACATTATCCCAAGCCCTCCCTGATCACGAGGCTTACAAATTTCAGACCATCGCACCATGTGGTATTTCTGCTTGTCTCCTTCACCGGCCCAATAGAAGCGACCCTGAACCCTGGCAATCTCATGGTGAAGAGTCTTGGGCAGGCTGTAAAAGCTCATTATGAATAGGAGTAGGCTGGACAGGGACGAGTTGATCAGCACCGTTCGAGCGGCTTTGGAAAGCCACCTTCCCTGCCATGGCTCCACACGGTGCTGGAGCTTGCCTACCATGGGCCACAGTTCGGCCACTGTGAGCCTCGAGTCACTAATGGGTATCCCCAGGTAAGTCGTGGGGAAACTCCCGAGCGGGCAATTGAGCCGGTCCGCGATGCTCTGACGATCGGAGTCGGAGTAGCCCAGAACCATCACAGAGCTCTTATCAAAGTTAATCTTGAGGCCAGACATCTGCTGGAAGCAGAGAAGGAGAAACTTCAGGTTCGTGATATCGCTCGCCGATCCTTCCACCATGATAATGGTGTCGTCCGCATATTGTAGGAGGGACAGGCCGGTCCCTCCTACTAAGTGTGGGACTATGCCTTTGATGTGTCCCGCCGCTTTTGCTTTGTCTAAGATGGTCGCCAGGGCATCTACCACAACGTTGAACAGGAACGGAGAGAATGGATCGCCCTGGCGCACCCCACAGAAGGTGGGGAAGAATGGGCCAATCTCGCCATTGATATTCACTGCGGTTCTGCCCGAGCAGACCATCTGCATCACCCGGGTCACCCATCGCTCGTCAAAGCCCTTCCGGAGCAGGCATTCCCGCAGGAAGTGCCAGCTGACCGTGTCATAGGCCTTGTGGAAATCTAGTTTCAAGAAGACTGCCTTGAGGTGCTTGGAATGCACCTCGTGTAGAGCTTCGTGAAACACTAGGACTCCGTCCAGGATATAACGGCCCTGGATGAAAGCCGACTGATCTGGGTGGATGATCCGGTCCGCAATTGTGGCCACCCTATTGGCATACCCCTTTGCGAGGATGCGAAAGATGACATTGATCACCATGATTGGGCGAAATTGGCGGATGTCCGAGGCACCCGAAACTTTGGGAATGAGCGTGATTATTCCAAAGTTGAGTCTGGTGAGGTCAATGGACCCAACATAGAATTCTTCAAATAGAGCCATGACCTCTAGTTTAATGGACTCCCAGAAAGTTTGGAAGAACTTTACTAGGAGGCCATCGGGGCCGGGGGCCAAGGACGAGTTCATGCCCTTAATGGCCGCCCATACTTCAGCTTCAGAGAACGGCGCCGTTAGAGCAACGTTATCCTCCTCTGAAACACAGTATCGGGGCGGCCAAATATCGTGGGCAAGGGCTAATCCTCCCCGAGGGGAGGCAGAGAATAGGTCTCTGTAGAAGCCATCAACATGGGCCCGGATGGCCTCCGGCTGTTGTAGCAAGGTGTCTTCATCCCAGAGCAGGGGGTGGTGTTACGGCATCGGCGGCCGTTGGCGATTGCCTGAAAGTAAGCTGTATTGGTGTCCCCCTTGAGGACCCAATTCTGCGTACCTCGGAGGCGCCAGAATGCCTCCTCGTCCGTGTAGATGATCGTGAGTTGATCTTCCAAGTCGTATCTAAGCATCCATTCCTCAGCCGAGAGGACTGCGGCATCTGCCCGAAGGTCTAGTGCCTGGATGCCCTCAAGGAGAGTTATCTTCCGCTCGCGGAGGTCGCGGCCTAAGTTAGCACCCCACCCTTTCATGAATTGGCGCGACCGTTTAGCACAAAAATGCCAGGAGTCGACGGCCGAGAGGGAGCGGTGGGGTGTCTCCCGAGCCTCCCGCCACCGAGCGGCAACCGCAGCAGCGAACCCGGGCTGATTCAGCCAGAATGTCTCGAAATGAAAGCGGGGTGGTTGGGGGGGTCGCTTGTTCTCAGAGGAGAGAAGTAGAGGGACATGGTCGGAACCGATCCTAGTAATCGCGCGCAGCGACGCGAGGGGGCACCGCAAGTCCCATTCCGGGGAGACAAACACCCGGTCTAGGACCGACCGAGTCGGGTCGGCCTGGCGGTTAGTCCAGGTGAATCTGGCGCCGACCCTATCAAGTTCCCAGAGCCCCATTTCCGCGATGCAGTCGTTAAACATTTGCATCCGGGGAAAGTTGACCAAATTATTGCTTTTATCCTCCTCGGACCGGATGAGGTTAAAGTCTCCACCCAGCATTACCGGAAGCTGGGCGGCCAAGACTTTCGCTCGGATCTCAGCGAGGAAGGTCTCTGAGCGGCTATGGTCCGCCGGTCCGTAAACGGCAATGACCTCCCATTTGAAGTTGAGGGCCCGCTCAAAGATTTCCATGCTGACGAAGAACTCACCGCGGTCCATGCTACCAACCTCAAAGGTGGCATCCTTGACACCTAGAAGGATACCACCCGAGTGGCCTGCGCTCCCACTAGAAGGGAGCCAGTGCCAAGCAAATAAGTCTGAACTCAAATTTTCGAGTTCAGACAGCGAAAACTCCGTACGCGTCATTTCTTGGATGGCCACAATGTCTATTCGCTCGCTTCGCATGTACTCGATGAGTTGGCGTCGTCGGCCGTCTTGACCGAAGCCGCGGATGTTCCAGAATAGTGTCCGCATCACGAAGCCATTGAGGGGCTGCTTGACCCCAATATTCGGGATGCGCTCTGAGCGCGGAGGGCAGCGGTGCGAGAACAAGTGCGGCCCGGGACCTCCGCCGGAACAACCGCTGCACGGGAAGAGGAATCCCGCGTAGCCACGGTGGAGGAGATGGAGGTATCCTGGAGGCGAGCACGGGTCTCGGCAAGACGCCCGTTCAGGATTTCGCGGGCACGGATCGCCTCGATCTGGACTAGCGGGGGGGCAACCTCCCCCGGAAGATGATGGCCGAATCTGTTGCCACCTTAGCAAGGTGGCCTAACGGAGCGGACTCTAGAGCGGAAAACGAGCATGTAGCGGGGGTTACGGGGATGGACGGGGTACCTGGCTCAAGGTTCCGGGCAGCGGCCCGGAGCTCCGCTCGCTCAGGGATGGGCAGAGCTGGGCTGCTCTCCGGTCTGGCCGCCTCGATCCTGGCGCTGCGACGAGAGGACGTCACTGGTGTCGAGGTCGACCTGCCTCGCCTGGAGTACGCCGCGGTCCGAGGGGGGGCAGCCACCGGGGTGGTCACCGCCACCGTCGCCCCGTCGGGCACCGGGCCGTGGGACGAGAGCTGAGTCGATGAAGTGGAGAGCTCGGGCAGGACCGAAGAAGCTGCAGGTGGTGGCGGCGGGGCATCGTCAGCATGGCACACACCCGACACCAGCGGGTCCAGGCGCACCGGGGCGGGGTGGGTCGGTGTCTGCTCCATACCCATCCTCGGCCCAGCTGAAGCCTCTGCCACCGAGGGCAGGGAAGGGGCGGCCGGAGGAGCCGGGTCTGGGAGGGGCCCGAAATCATCCGGGTCAGCCCGAGTTGTTGCGGTATGCAGGCCCGTAGCCGGCCGGACCGTGACCGACCCCATCCCAGCCGCGGGCGCCTCCAGCGCTAGGGGCTCAGGTGAGCTGATGGCAGTGGCGATGACGGCTGGAGCGCCGATCGGGACTCCGGGGGAGCGTGGAGACGACGCCGGGAACACCTGGAGGCTGGCGTCTGAGGAGTCGCTGCCGTCAGCTGGCTGCGAAGGAGCCACGGTGTGGGAGCGGCTGGTCCCCGCGCCACCCCTCGTGGCAGGAGCGGCAGCCGGGGGTGGGGCGGGCTATCCTCGGAATCGTCGTCATCCTCCTCTGAGTTGGGGTTGTGGCTGTGGCGTGGGTTCCGGTCGCTGTGTCGACCCGGCCCATCATTGTCGCCACCCAGGAAGTTGTCGTCGGGGATGCGTGGGCGGCCAACGTGGTTGGGCGACTTGGGGGAGATCCTGAGGTCGAAGCCCTGGTCGTTGAAGAACACCCGGATCTTGGCATGTAGTTTGGACGAGTCGAGGGACTTGACTTTGACGCGCACCTCCTCCTCCTTTCGGAGGGAGAGCTCGTCCACCACAACCACCTTGCCAAGGATTCGGGACATGCTTCGGATGACACGCTCCGAGCATGCGATGTCGGGGAGGCCAGCAATGAGGATCCATGCCGTGTCGAGGACGGCAACCGCCAAGGGGTCACGGATCGGCACCGAGATGTCCACCACTAGCTTGTTGAGAGCGAGAGTGATGTCACCACTGCGGGTGCCGTACCCGTGGCTGACGGCGTCGGGGAACATGACTGAGAACTGGTTACCGTCCATCATGGTAACCTGCCAATCCCAGGTGCAGTGGTATAGGTGGTTGAGCTCAGCTTCAAGCATCTCTGGCGAAGCCACCCCCTCCCGAATCGTAACAATCGCCTGAAGCGAGGGAGATGGAGGGGGGAGGTCCGACAGCTCGATGTGAAAGAAGCTCATGCCCTTAATGCCATGCCCGTACATCATGATCTCCTCCGACACGGGGCGGTCCAGGCATAGGAAGGCTGGGTGACCCGCGTCTGAGCAAATGTAGCAGCATTGTGGACTGGTGCAGGCGACCTGCGAATGGCCGGCGAGGCCGCAGTTGAAGCACTTCTGGAGGTCTTGTGGTTGGTTCGTGGAGCGGGCGAGGTTGGGGGTGGCGGTTGCCGGGTCACGAGCCGGAGCCAACGGAGGGGCTGCGCCATTACCACGACCCAAACCCCGCTTCTTCTTCCTCTTGGCCCCCTGCCGGCCACGGCCGGCCCCATTAGCATTGGGAGGGAAGGCCGGCTCGTCACGGGGCGGCTGGTACCGGCGACTTGGGGCAGTAGGTGCGGGCTGGGAGAGCTGCTGGTTGGGGCGGGGCGGAGAGCGCGAGCGACCCGAGCGGGCAGGGGAGCGATCGTCTCGACGCCGCGTCGGAGAGGGAGAGCGACGCCGCTGGTTTCGCCAGTCCGCCCCAGGCGCGGGCGAGCGGGACCGAGATCGGCCCCGGCGATCAGCTCGTCCAGGCGAACGGCATGGTGGCGAGCGGGTGTCAGTGCGAGGGGCGAGCGACGGTCAGCTCGAGGGGGGGGGATCGACGGCCATCGCGCGAAGACAAGTGCAGGCGCAGGTCGTCTTCCCGGCGGAGTGCCTCAGGCGATGGGCGCACGGCCTCGCGACGGTCTTCGGCGCGTCTCTTGGGGTGGGTCCCCTCGTCACCCCAGTCCCGCGGCATGGGGGCGGGTTCGGAGGGAGCGGCCTGCTGCGAGAGCGGGACGAGCGCCAAGGGGAGTTGGGTGGCGGCGGGGAGGGAGGGGGCGCGTGGATTAGGGTTGCCGCTGTGTTGCGCCTCGGTGGAGAGGATGGGGGTCTGGGGAAACCATCTGGAGGCCAGATCAATCTGACTGGCGGGCCGAGCAGCCCAGGAGTGGATCGGGGCAGAGAGGCCCAGCCCAACATCGGGGCGGCCCACGTGCCAATCGCTAGGCCCATTCGAGGCCGGTCCAGCTGGGGACGGCCCGTCTGGGGTTGGTCCAACCTACGAGGTGGCGCAGGGGCAGCGAGGGTTTCCCCTCCCGCCGCCTCCGCCGCCGCGGCCGGTACCGGCGTCCGGGACGGGGCGAGCGCAGGTCGAGGTTGCAGGGGAGCGAGGCGGGGTGAGTAGCTAAGCTTGGAAGACCCAAAAGATGCAATGAATGGCCTAAAAGGCGAGCGGCGCACGAGAACGGGGCGAGCCGGAGCAGCCGACGGGCGGTCCGGCGATGCGACGGTCAGAAGGGAGGGCGCCAGAGGGGTGGAGGAGCGCCACGAGACCCGGGCACTCCCCTGGTCCGACCGCCCAGCGACGCCCCACGCCGGTGCGCGTCGGCGACGAGCGGTTCAGGAGCCAAGGGGAGCCCTTTGGCCAGGCGTCGGCGGGGAGACCGCCACAGAGCGCCGGCGTGACCACGGGAGGGAGCTCGATCCACCCCGGCGAGGGGGGGAGCGCAGTCCCTGCGGGTCGACGCCAGCCGAGCTGGGGGTTCCCGGCGCACCACCGATCGTCCGGCAGCCACGTCGTCTTCCTCCGCAAGGCCAGCCCAGCGCGGCTGCCCAACCGGCTCGGGGGACGCTGGGACTGCAGCGAGCGTCGGGGGGGGGGGGGGGGGGGGGGCGGGGGGGGGGGGGGGGGGAGGGGGCGAGGGCGGGGAGGCTGGCGGCGCGGCAGCGAGCGCAGAGGACACTGGGGGGGGAGGTCCGGCAGCGAGGCCGCCGGCGGTCGGGGACCGAGCGGCAAGTCGCCCTCCGAGTCGCGGGAGCCCATCCTCCAGCAGAAGCTTCCGCCGCCGTGTAGGTTTTTTTGAGGGCTTCACCATGTATGTACTAGTACTATTACTAAATCTAGCTTCTTACATACATGTATGTACTAGTACTATTCTCTGACAAATTAGAAATACCAAGCATTCATGCATCCCAACAAACAGTCCTTATCGACTCTGGCGTCACCAATCTAGAGACCTAATATTAGCTTCAGGACCAAACCAATAATTGATTTTCGGTTGAAGTGGTAATATACACTCAATCGCCATAAGCTTTTAGTCAGTCTTTGACTCTTTAGATGATTGGGGAAGGTTATACAGAATTAGGCCCATCAACAATACAATGCCACCTAAGATAAAAGAAGCGCTTAATTCCGCGCCTTGAGGGATGTAGGGCAAAGGAAGAGAAAGGATGTAGATTGATATTGGCACTGCAATTGAAAACAGACAACATAAAAGCGGTCATTAAGATACTCAAGCAGTTTACTCTATACAGTGACAGTAGACCAAAAATGAAACAAATAGAGCAAGGGGAGAAAAGAGGATGAAAATACCGGCGGAAGTTGCTGTAAGTGAAGCAACCACGGCAGACGACATCTTTACCAAATTAAGCAACGAGATGTTGAAAGCCATGTTTACGAATATAAAAAGCAATGGTAGGAATGGAGCACCTCCACAATCTACAAAATAAGTATGGCAGCATAATTAGCAATAAAGGTACGCAGGTAATAGAAAATTATAGATGGATAAGTACAATACTATGAAAACCTTATATATCTAACCGCAGGGTCAATCTAAATTTCGAAGACATGGAATCAATTTTCTCAAGTTATATAGTTTACCATTCAAAGGGTTCCACACAGCAAAGTGCAAAGAGAGCTACAGAAGCCCCCAATCATAAAGTGGACAGTGCACTACAAGCATTCCAGTGCATTTGAGGTACATCACGATGTCTAAAAAATCCATAATTTGATCAAAACACCCAGCTCAGGGAAAAAATACATTACCAATTGGGCTCTCCCCAACATTTAAGAAGCACTCAGCACCACCATTTAAATGGCCAGAAAGCTCAGCAAGCTTAATCCCCCTCAAATTAGAAAGTAATGGGAGAAGAAGGAAGACAAAAAGAGCCTACAAGGAATAAAGGAAGGTAAACATGATACATGATATAAATTAAGGTTTTCAAATATGGTAGTACAGTTAAGCAAAACAGCTAAATTATGCTAACTAATTAATCACCTGAAACCCAGATCCGAATGAATTAACCACGAAGATGTCAGGCCGTTTCCCCTGCGCAGATATTTGGTTCTGCAGTTATTTTTCTGACATACAAGATGGACTCGCACACACATAGAGAATAAAGTGTGAGACAAACCTTAAGACGTTTTGCACCATCAACGAAAACAGACTCCTGCAGTATAGAATTTATTTTTCTGACTGAAGTGCCACAAAACTATAAAGGAGTGTTATGTGATAATTTAAGTGGCTAAACCTTCAAAATGGATGCACCAGCTTGGAATGCCGATGAAACAACCATCAGCAATGGCCAAATTAACTTGACTCCAGATAGAAGATGACCATCATTTGCCCCACTACAGTAACGCCATTGGGATGATTAATTATGGCAAACTACCTAGTGTACAAAATAGCACAAGACCTTTCTGTCGGCAAACAAATGTGAATGCCTACGAAAGAGATAAGTGCATAGCTAGCAGATTTTTCTCGAAATAACTTTGTTGTGCTACAATTACCAGTAAATGTACCAGATATTTCGAAGGACATACCTCGCAACAGCAAGAATCACACCAGAAGTTACAAGCAAGCAACCAATGATTTGTCTCAGAGAGTAGGTCTTTCCCAAAAGCAACACAGAGAAGATAAGCTGCCACACCAGGAAAGACTGGAGAGAACATTCAGAATACTATTATTTTGACAACAGAGTGTATGGAGTTGCCAATTTTAGGACATCGAACGCTAATTCCATCGTAAGATCACAGTTCCGAAATGCATTAGTGTAGCACTATTTATAAGAACACAGTATCTCTATCTCTACTATCTAAAAGAAAGTAAGGTTCCCTTTCCAACCAACAGACCGTGTTCTGCCCTGACCTTCGTCCGCCCCTCGCATCGCCATTTGTTTTTTTTATACATTGTCCCTCAGTTCCACATCAAGGGCAAAGCCCCAATGAAAAAACAGACCAATGTAACACCCAACACGCACGTCTCGCAATCCTCCTCCTCGCGATCTCCCCTGATGCCGCATGTAGCCGCCGCCCCCACGGACGTCTCGCCAATCCTTCTCTCCACACACCATCGCCAGACCATTGTCTCCATCGGCACCACGACGGTCGACACCTCCTGACCCACCACCACCTCCACTCCAGATCTGACCGCCATTGACCTCTATGTTTATGTAAAGGACAGCACCATCTGCCCGCATTCATGGCGGCCGGTGCCCGCGTATCCCGGCCAAGGATGCCGTATTCACCTTCAACATGGGGGCGACGAGGAAGAGGTGCCCCAGCGGCACGCAGTGTCTCCCTACCGCTCTTGTGTTGTGTGATCTGGAGGGGATCAAAAGGAGGAAGAGGAGACCATGGTTCAACAGACATCCAAAGGACCCAAACAACATCCTTGCCTGATGTCATACAGCCTGCAGCCACCGCCTCCTCAATCTACGCTAGCCTGCAGCAGCAAGGTCAGCCTGCCATCCTGTATTTGTTTCTTCAGATCTTGCTGCACCAAGGTGACTCCACAAATTTGTACATCCATCCTAAAGGTCATTGGTATTCATTCAGTAGAGAAGGCAGTAGACCAAACTAAAGGAGTATCAGCCTGAATGGCCGAATACTTGCTAATGTAATTTTATTGGGTTGTGTAGGTTGATTGATACTTGCCCAACAAACGGTAGAGATTAAGCATGTGTGTGCGTTCCAACTCCTACTTACTTTTGGCTTCCTGAATGTGCAGGTTTGTAGACCACGTCCAGATTAAGCATTCAGATTGGTAATTCACAGCTTTTGCTTTTGGCTCGATATAGGGTATGCACAGCTTGGTAATTCAAAACCACGCCCAGATTAAGTGTGTGTGTGCGTTTTGTTTTGCACAGATTTTGGGGACTTTTCTGTGAATGTATGGGTAACTAATCTAGATTTTTATGTCCATATTAAGCATGCAACACGATTAGTGCACATTAGTAATCTTGTCTGGAATTAACTACTCAATTCGTATGTAGTTCTATAGTGAACAAGAAGCTATTTTCAGTTCTGTCATTCTGTTACAGAGAATTGTGTCTTAACATATATAAATATTTTGCTGGAAATAGTGGGAGTTTAGTCCTCTTTAGGGTTTAATATTTGCCTATCGAATTAATGCAGTTGAAACTTTGACAAGGGATGTAGCGTGGTTAGGAGAAAATCCAATACACTTATGTACTTAAACTTGCAGGATTTGATACACTTACGAGCTCATACATCAACTGAAAATATGGTTTTATTTCACGACAAAAAGACTGCTTGGTTGTTTTACTAATTATCTTGTCAAATTGAATTCATGGGACAAGAATTACACAGCAGTTATGAAGATCTATGTGTATAGAAAAATCAGGAAGAGAGCATAACTGAGGTTTGTACAAACATAGGTAGATTTGAGTTAGATAAATCCTTTATTCATGTTAATTTAAAATAAAAATCATATATTAACCTTGACCATTATTTAGCTCCGCTCCGGCACTGCATTGGTAATTTCCTTTGATTGATGAGATTGGCAGTAAGGTTGGTTCTTAATTCTGTAGGGACTTCATGGGTAGGTCTGGGTAGGTCCCTTTGATGGATTAATTAGACAGAAGGGTGTTTTTTAAATGAGTTCTCCCATGCTTATAGATGAAGCTTCTAATTTTTTTGCCAATGAATGTTACCTCATGTCCATAGCTGAAGCTCAGTGATATGAGAATACAGGCTTTGTCTTGCTCAATGGTCAGATGATGGGGAGAAGACTGCTGGTTTTTATGCTTGTAATGTTTATGAGGCAGTAAGACAAGGAGTGGTAATCGTTGCCTAATCATGAGCATAAGTTGACCGTATCACTAAATTATTTACGCTAGCTCCAACATAATTGCAATTTGTTTGAGGGAATGTAATACCTCTTAGTGGACAATTTCAGCAATATTTGATGCTGACTTGTTGCACTTGGCTGATCAAAATGCTAGATTGTTGTGTTTTCAAATTTCTTTCCCTTTATCCTTGAGACATTTGAAGCATATGATGTGATATTGTTGGTAGTTTGTGCGAATTACGCTGGAAATGCTCCAAGATCAGTTGTTTTTCTGGTCACTTACATGTTTGCCCATGGGCTACATGTTTGCGTCAACACTGATTGCGAATCAGATGCACCACTCGGGGTGGCCGAGTGTGAATTAGGGAGGTGGAGAGAAGAAGAAGAAAAAGAAGAATTGTATAAAAAAATTGTTGACAATAGCATCTGTGTGCATGATGATTCTAAATATATATGTAAATGACTGATGTTGAAGCATTCGAATTTGTAATGCATGGGCAATTACCTAGTACAAAAGGAAATATTTGTAACCATTAATGATGGCAGAGATAAAAGGGCATGCAGGTAATATGTTTTTGTCCAGAGAATGATGCAGGAAGTATGTGGAAACACTATCAAAGAATATGGCACAGCTGAAAATAAACCAAACCTCATACCTGAGACAGTATAGGAATAGCAGGGCCAGGCAGCATAGCTGGAAGTTTTACGAAAAATAATCAATTAGCACAAATATTTACAAGAAAGACACAATATGAATTGTATATATATGCACCACACTAAGAGCATCCGATGACCAAAAGAAGATACAAAACATACCTCCCGCAGACATTCCAGCGGCGACCCCAAGAGCCTCTAGCAAGCCGATGACAGCGAACCGGATCTTCGGCAGTGTCAGCATGTCCCGCGTCACCACCCCCGCGCGGTACCTCGCATAGAGTATTGAAAAGTACACCGTGACGTACCTGCAACGTTCAAATCGCACACACAAGAGGTAGGGTAAGAGCCCAAAAACTGCTGCGCATTTCGTCGAACACCTCAGCCGTACAAACAGGCCTACCCGAACGTGGTGAGCTGAGCGAGGAAGAAGGGATAGGACTTGAGGGGCACCAGCGCGAGCTTATAGAGCACGCGGTTAGCGACAGCCAGCGCTACCACGGCCGCAGACGCGACCGCGACCGCGACCGCCGGCGAGGAGCTCATCGGCATGTATGTACGGCAAGCAAGAGCTCACTAAGCAGAGGGGTGGAGGGATGGTGATTTAGGCCATGCAGGGCCGGATACGGAACTTGGAACCGGAGTACCGTGGGGAGGACGGTGGTGATGGCGGCGGGCGGGCGGCCGGTTGCTTGCCTTGGCGTGAAAGTACGGGATTCTCTCGTCTTCTCTACGCCCCATGGATTGTCGGATTTTGCTAGTACACCCTTTGATATTTCCGATTTGATTCAGCGAGGAGCTCCACGTGTCCGTATTCGGTGACTTTACTCAGCATGACTTAGGGGCAAACCCCTCTTGCGAGTGGGAACATATAATAACGACACATCCTGTGTCACACCCTTTTTGAAAACACCATGTGAGAAGTTGATTGGTGTGGCGGATGCTTGTCGTGAATTCTGATGGGGCTGGTGCCACGACTGATTTGGGGTCGATGGTGGTTGTTCGATAGTATTCTTTTTAGGGTTTGGCGGCGATGCCTTTGGCGTTTCAGAACGAACATCTCTTCTCTGTCGTGAAAGTGTCTCGCGAACATCTCTTCTCTCTCGTGAAAGTGTCTCATCTTGTTATTGTGCATGCACAAAATCTTCTCATGATCGCCGATGTGTTGTGACAAGCTTCGTGCTCTTGATGATGTCGTGGTTCATCTTTAATCATTGATGCGCAAGATGCTTTCTCAACTTGCTAATTATTTTGAATTTTGTGGCGAAGCTTCCAGCCAACACTAGTAGAAAACAGAGTTTTGGTCCAGGCCGGGTCAGCCCATTAGTCCCGGTTCAGTCCAGAACCGGGACCAATGTGGGCATTGGTCCCGGTTCGTGAGCCCAGGGGGCCGGCCGGGCCACGTGGGCCATTGGTCCCGGTTCATCTGAAACTTTTGGTCCCGGTTGGTGGGATGAACCGGGACCAATGGGCTGAGCTCCTGGCCCACCACCATTGGTCCCGGTTGGTGGCTTGAACCGGGACCAAAGGCTCCCTTTTAGTCCCGCTCATGTCACCAACCGGGACCAATGAGGTGCTTATATATACCCCTCGCTCGCGAGCAGAGCACCCCAGTGCTCTGTCTTTCTCTGGCCGAGGGGGAGAGGGCTTGGTGGTGCTCTAGCTCACCTCCTATGCACACAAGGTGTTCGATGGAATGCCCGAGCCACACTACTTAAGCTTTCTCCTCTCCAAGCTCGACCTCCAAGCTCCATTTTCCATAATATTTGTCTAGGTTTAGCGGTCCATCACGCCCCGTCCCCGTCTTCACCGCCGTCGATCACCCGCGCCGAGCTCATCGCCGGCACCACCGTGGTGAGCCTCTTGTTCTTATCTTCTTTCTGAAAGGAAAAATATTCTTACTTGTATGTTTACATACATACTTGTATTATTTTCTTACTTTTATTATTGCATCTTATATAGTGCGATGGTTTTGGTATCCGCCCCCGTCGGCCCTCGTTCTGTCTATGATTCGGATGTGGTATATATATTATCTTTATAACTATTGGTTCATTTATTGTTTATGAAAATTATGCCGACCAACATGACATAGATTTTATTTATGTAATATGTATGTGAATCGGAAATGCCAACCGACCCTATTGTCGAGAGGTTAAATTTAGTTGAAGAAGAAAACAATTTGTTAAAGGAAAAAATAAAAAAAATTAAGGAGGAGAAGATGATATTGGAGTTGCATGTTGCGGATGTCGTCGATGATCACAAGATCAAGATGGATGCAATGCACTTGAAGATTAGAAAGATTAGAAAATATGCCATTCATACCGAGGCTTGGTATCATTATGCCGTTGAATCAATTGTTACCTTGGTTGCGATTATGATCGCATTTGTTTTCGCATTGAAATGTTTTACATAGTTTCAATGTATGGTTTAATTAATTAGATGCTCTGGAGAGCTATATGTTGTTAGATGAGAACTATGTATGCACTTTGGTTTTAATGTGATGATGAACTTCTATTAATTTGGACACTTAATTATATATAATGCACGCAGATGAACCGGCAATGGATGTACGGTGACAGACACACCCGCGAGTACATTAAGGGTGTGCATGAGTTTCTCGATGCGGCTGAGGCAAACAAGCAGAATAGTTTTATGTGTTGTCCATGCACTAAATGTGGGAATACGAGGTCTTACTCTAACCGGAAAATCCTTCACTCCCACCTGCTTTACAAGGGTTTCATGCCACACTATAATGTTTGGACGAGGCACGGAGAAATAGGGGTTATGATGGAAGATGGCGAAGAAGAAGAGTACGATGACAACTATGTGCCCCCTGAATACGGTGATGCTGCAACGGGGGGAGCTGGTGAAGATCAAGAGGAACCAGACGATGTGCACAATGATGCTGCAACGGGTGAAGCTGCTGAAGATCAAGAGGAACTAGACGATGTGCCCGATGATGATGATCTCCGCCAGGTCATTGTCGATGCAAGGACGCAATGCGAAAGTCAAAAGGAGAAATTGAAGTTCGATCGCATGTTAGAGGATCACAAAAAAGGGTTATACCCCAATTGCGAAGATGGCAACACAAAGCTCGGTACCGTATTGGAATTGTTGCAGTGGAAGGCAGAGAATGCTGTGGCTGACAAAGGATTTGAGAAGCTACTGAAAATATTGAAGAAGAAGCTTCCAAAGGATAACGAATTGCCCGACAGTACATACGCAACAAAGAAGGTCGTATGCCCTCTAGGATTGGAGGTGGAGAAGATACATGCATGCCCTAATGACTGCATCCTCTACCGCGGTGCATACAAGGATCTGAACGCATGCCCGGTATGCGGTGCATTGCGGTATAAGATCAGATGAGATGACACTGGTGATGTTGACGGCGAGCCCCCCAGGAAGAGGGTTCCTGCGAAGGTGATGTGGTATGCTCCTATAATACCACGGTTGAAACGTCTGTTCAGAAATGAAGAGCATGCCAAGTTGATGCGATGGCACAGTGAGAACCGAAAGAAAGATGGGAAGTTGAGAGCACCCGCTGACGGGTCGCAGTGGAGAAAAATAGAGAGAAAGTACTGGGATGAGTTTGCAAAGGATCCAAGGAATGTATGGTTTGCTTTAAGCGCGGATGGCATTAATCCTTTCAGGGAGCAGAGCAGCAATCACAGCACCTGGCCCGTGACTCTATGTATGTATAACCTTCCTCCTTGGATGTGCATGAAGCGGAAGTTCATTATGATGCCAGTTCTCATCCAAGGCCCTAAGCAACCCGGCAACAAAATTGATGTGTACCTAAGGCCATTAGTTGAAGAACTTTTACAGCTGTGGAATGGAAACGGTGTACGTACGTGGGATGAGCACAGACAGGAGGAATTTAACCTTAAGGCGTTGCTGTTCGTGACCATCAACGATTGGCCCGCTCTCAGTAACCTTTCAGGACAGACAAACAAAGGATACCACGCATGCATGCACTGTTTAGATGACACTGAAAGTATATACCTGGACAAATGCAGGAAGAATGTGTACCTGGGCCATCGTCGATTTCTTCCGACCAACCATCAATGTCGAAAGAAAGGCAAGCATTTCAAAGGCGGGGCAGATCACCGGAAGAAGCCCGCCATGCGCACCGGTGATCACGTGCTTGCTATAGTCAATGATTTACACTACGTAATCTTTGGAAAGGGTCCCGGTGGACTAGCTGTTCCGAATGACGCTGAGGGACACGCACCCATGTGAAAGAAGAAATCTATATTTTGGGACCTACCCTACTGGAAAGACCTAGAGGTCCGCTCCTCAATCGACGTGATGCACGTGACGAAGAACCTTTGCGTGAACCTGCTAGGCTTCTTGGGCGTGTATGGGAAGACAAAAGATACACCTGAGGCACGGGAGGACCTGCAACGTTTGCACGAAAAAGACGGCATGCCTCCGAAGCAGTATAAAGGTCCTGCCAGCTACGCTCTTACGAAAGAAGAGAAAGAAATCTTCTTTGAATGCCTGCTCGGTATGAAGGTCACGACTGGCTTCTCGTCGAATATAAAGGGAATAATAAATATGCCAGAGAAAAAGTTTCAGAACCTAAAGTCTCATGACTGCCACGTGATTATGACGCAACTACTTCCGGTTGCATTGAGGGGGCTTCTACCGGAAAACATCCGATTAGCCATTGTGAAGCTATGTGCATTCCTCAATGCAATCTCTCAGAAGGTGATTGATCCAGAAATGGTACCAAGGCTAAGGAGTGATGTGGCGCAATGTCTTGTCAGTTTAGAGTTGGTGTTCCCACCATCCTTCTTCAATATCATGACGCACGTCCTAGTTCATCTAGTCGACGAGATTGTCATCTTGGGGCCCGTATTTCTACACAATATGTTCCCCTTTGAAAGGTTCATGGGAGTCCTAAAGAAATATGTCCGTAACCACGCTAGGCCAGAAGGAAGCATCTCCATGGGCCATCAAACAGAGGATGTTATCGGGTTTTGTGTTGACTTCATTCCTGGCCTTAAGAAGATAGGTCTCCCTAAATCGCGGTATGAGGGGAGACTGACTGGAAAAGGCACTCTTGGAAGAGACTCAATAATATGCAGGGACGGATATTCTTGGTCTCAAGCAAACTACATAGTTCTACAGAACTCTACCTTGGTGACCCCGTATGTCGATGAACACAAGAACAGTCTGCGCTCCAAACACCCGGAGCAGTGCGACGACTGGATTACATGTGAACACATCAGGACTTTCAGCAGTTGGTTGGAAACACGTCTCAGAGGTGACAACACTGTTTGTGATGAGTTGTACTTGTTGTCCAGGGGACCATCTTTGACTGTATTGACTTACAAAGGATACGAGATAAATGGGAATACATTTTACACGATCGCCCAAGATCAAAAGAGCACCAACTAAAACAGCGATGTCCGCTTTGATGCAGCAACCGAGAGCGGAAAGGACACATATTATGGTTACATAGTGGACATATGGGAACTTGACTACGGACCTGATTTTAAGGTCCCTTTGTTTAAGTGCAAATGGGTCAATCTGTTAGGCCGCGGGGTACAGGTAGACCCACAGTACGGAATGACAACAGTGGATCTGAAAAATCTTGGGTACACTGGCGAACCGTTCGTCCTAACCAATGATGTGGCACAGGTTATCTATGTGAAGAACATGTCTACCAAACCGAGAAAAAGAAAAGATAAGGAAGCGAATACATCATACGATGAGTCAAAGCGCCACATAGTTCTTTCAGGAAAAAGGGACATCCTAGGAGTGGACGGCAAGACAGACATGTCTGAAGATTATGAAAAGTTTCATGAAATTCCTTCCTTCAATGTCAAGGCTGACCCAAGCATCCTGATAAACAATGAAGATTATCCATGGTTACGGCGTAATAAGCAAATGACACAAGCGAAGAAAAAGTGAAGACTTTCTCCTGCAACTATTATGATGATACCATGCCAACTTTGTAACACACGAACATGCTATCATTGTTCGTTTTGTACATGCACATGCTATGTGGGTGAAATTATGATACCATCCCAATTTTCAACTTTTTCAGAGTTCATTTGAAATGCTTTCATGTCTTATGGTTCGGCCCTCGTAATACCATGACTATTAGTCCCTGACCCATGCCAACTTTCAACTTTCTAAAACTAATGGCACTAACAGAAAGTTTATAATTTTGCTCCTCGCCCCTGGCCCATGACCATTAGTCCCGGTTTGTGCCACAAACCGGGACTAAAGGGTTGGTCCTCGTTGCGGGCAGAGTTTAGTCCCACCTCGCCAACCGAATGGGGCTCACACCGGTTTATAAGCCCTTCCCTCTCTGCCTTGTTGAGCTCCTCTCAAAGTGAAAATAGATGCCCTAATAGAGAAAAGTTTAACCTAAATTCATAGTGAATTTCTCTAAAATTCATAGAAATTTACTAGGAATTTAGGTTGAATTTTCTCTATAAGCGCATCTATTCTCATTTTTAGGAAGTTAATCACAAACTTGTGATTCAAACAATTTTCAAAGAATTCAAATTTTAACTATTCAAATTTGAAAACTAATGGCATTAACAAAAAGTTTATAATTTTTCTAAAACTAATGGCACTAACAGAAAGTTTATAATTTTGCTAACCTAAAAGCAAACAGAATTAAAAATTAAAGCAAAAAACAAAAGAAAATAAATAATGCAAAAAACAAATAAAAAAAACAGGAAAAAAACTATTTTTATAGTAAAGTTAATCACAAAATAAAATAAATAAAGCAACAAAGAAAACAAAAAAACTAAAAAGTGTTTTCAAATTTGAAAACTAATGGCACTAACAGGAAGTTTATAATTTTTCTAAAACTAAAAGCAAAAAGAATAAAAAAATAAAGCAAAAAACAAAAGAGAAAATAAATAATGCAGAAAACAAAACAAAAAAACTGGAAAAAAATAGCAACAATAAGTATTTTGTTGTAAGTAGAAACAAAATAAAATAAATAAAGCAACATAAAGTTTATAATTTTGCTGACCTAAAAGCAAAAAGAATTAAAAAATAAAGCAAAAAACAAAAGAAAATAAATAATATAGAAAACAAAAAAAATGGAAAAAAATAAAAATAGCAACAATAAGTATTTTTTTGTAAGTAGAAACAAAATAAAATAAATAAAGCAACAAAGAAAACAAAAAAACAAAAAAACAGGTGCGGCTCCCTCTCAACTAGCAAGGTGGGACTAAACATTTGGGCGCGGGGCAGCACAAGGCCTTTGGTCCCCGGTTGGTGCCACCAACCGGGACTAAAGGGGGCATTGGTCCCGGTTGGTGCCACGAACCGGGACTAGTGTTCTGGCTATATAAGCCAACACTTGTGAAATTCTCGATTCAGTTCGATCGATCTCCTCGTCCTCTCCTTCGACGACGCCGCCGGGCTGCTCCTCGTCCTCGTCGCCGCCGAGCCCTCCGGACCACGTCGTCACCTCCCTGAGCCCGTGCCGTCCTCGTCGCCGGCATCCCTGAGCACTCCGCCCTCGTCCCCGTCGCCGCATGCCTCCCCGAGCCCGCCTCCTTGTCCCCGTCACCGCGTGCCGCCCCGAGGCTGCCGTCCCCGTCACCGCGTGCCGCCCCGAGCCCGCCGTTCTCGTCGCCGGACTCCAGCCATCGCCGGCCCCCTCAAAGTGAGCCCCCCTCCCGAGTGCCACTCTTGTGCCCGAGCGCCCCTTGCTCCGCCCCTGCTCCATGGTCGCTGCCGGCCCCGATGCATTGAAGAGCAGAAGGAGAGGAGAAGTAGAGGAGAGGAGAAGTGGAGCAGCAGCAACGCGCTGTCCACTTTTCTGAATTTTTTTGTCCATATAGAAGGTGTTTGATGAAATGCTAGATGGCTTTGGGCATTTTTGGAATTTTTAAATTTTTTTTGTGGTGAGGTACTGATGCAAGACAAAGGCGATGGCAAAATTTCAGAATTTTTGGAGTGGTTTAGAATAGGTTTTCAACAAGTTATTTGAATCCGATTCAAATTTCATTTGAATGAAATTTGAAAATTTTGAACTATGGATCAGAAGGTTTTTGGTGAAACGGATTGTGGGTACTGTCATGAAGTTGGAGTAATTTTTCTGGTTGTAAAAGAGTTAGGAAAATTTAGAATATGCTAAATATGTCAAAAATGTTTTTTTTCATATGATGTTTTTTTCATATATGTATTAATTTTTTTATTTAGGTTGTTAATTAGTAGATATCGATTTTAGGTTAGTGTAGAGGAAAAAGTAAAATAAGAAAAGAGGAAGAAAAGAGGAAGAAGGAAGAAGAAGAAGAAGAAAAGGAAGGAGTGGAAAAAGGAAAATAAGAAGATGAAGACTTTTTTTCTTCGATCTTCTCCTCTATTCCTTTCTTCTTCTCCTCTATTTTCTTCTTCGATCTTTTTTCCTCTTCTTACATGAGGGTGGGGGGGTCGATATACCCCCTCCCCGATAACTTCGACATGAGGGGGGGGGGTCACCAAGGGTTCGAGGGGCGAGGGTCGGAAACTATAGGGTAGAGGTTCAAGGGTCACCGAGGGTTCGAGGGGCGAGGGTCGGGAACTAGGGTAGAGGTTCGAGGGTCACCGAGGGTTCGAGGGGCGAGGGTCGGGAACTAGGGTAGAGGTTCGAGGGTCACCGAGGGTTCGAGGGTCGTCGAGGGGTCGAGATGTTGCCTAGTGTCAAAGTATTAAAGATCCATGGCTTCATCATTAGACGGAAGTAACCGGGGCATGATGGTACGAAGTTGTGCAAAGTTGTTTTGGAACGGAGTTCCGGATAGAATAATTCGCCTTTTTGTATGAATTTCAGCAAAGGCCTTCCAAATAGGGATATTCAGAAGGCTCTTGCTGAACTTTGTACGAAAAAGCGAATTATCCTATCCGGGACTCCGTTCCAAAACAACTTTGTAGACTTCGTACCATCATGCGCCTGTTACTTTCGCCTAATGATGAAGACATGGTTTTGTTGACTCCTTTGACACTAGGCAACCTCCCGACCCCTCGGCGATCCTCTCGAACATGAGAGGAAGAAGAGGATCGCCGAGGGGTCGAGGGTTCCAGGGTCGTCGAGGGTTCGAGGGGTCGAGGATCACCGAGGGGTCGAGAGAGGTTTCCTAGTGTCAAAGTATTGAAGAAATCCATGGCTTCATCATTAGCCGGAAGTAACCAGGGCATGACGAAGTCCTCCAAAGTTAATTTGGAATGGTGTCCCGGATAGGATAATTTGCCTTTTTGTATGAATTTCAGCAAAGGCCTTCCAAATAACGATAGTTGGAAGGTTCTTGCTGAACTTTGTACCAAAAAGCGAATTATCCTATCTAGGACTCCGTTCCAAAATAACTTTGGAGAGCTTCGTACCATCATGCACCTGTTTACTTTCGCCTAATGATGAAGACATGGTTTTGTTGAATCCTTTGACACTAGGCAACCTCCCGACCCCTCGGCGATCCTCTCGAACATGAGAGGAAGAAGAGGATCGCCGAGGGGTCAAGGGTTCCAGGGTCGTCGAGGGTTCGAGGGGTCGAGGATCGCCGAGGGGTCGAGAGAGGTTTCCTAGTGTCAAAGTATTGAAGAAATCCATGGCTTCATCATTAGCCGGAAGTAACCAGGGCATGATGAAGTCTTCCAAAGTTATTTTGGAATGGTGTCCCGGATAGGATAATTTGCTTTTTTGTATGAATTTCAGCAAAGGCCTTCCAAATAACGATATTTGGAAGGTTCTTGCTGAACTTTGTACCAAAAAGCGAATTATCCTATCTAGGACTCCATTCCCAAATAACTTTGGAGAGCTTCGTACCATCATGCACCTGTTACTTTCGCCTAATGATGAAGACATGGTTTTGTTGAATCCTTTGACACTAGGCAACCTCCCGACCCCTCGGCGATCCTCTCGAACATGAGAGGAAGAAGAGGATAAAAAAAGAAGAGGAAAAAAAAGAGGAGTTCTTCTCCTCTATTCTTTCTTCTCCTCTTTTTTTCTTCTTCTTCCTCTTTTTTTTATCGAGAACGAGGGTCATCGAGGGACATAGATGTAGTGTCGTCGTTGTCGATATACCCCCTCCCGATAGCTTCAACACGTGGGGGGGATCGATATTACCCCCTCCTTGAAGCGTTCTCGAGGCCACCCCAAACCCTTTGTAACACCCCGGATATGATTTTCCCAATATGTAATCCAACTCTTGCCGTTTCCGGCGTTAAGTTATTTTATTTTCTCGGGTTCGGGTTTTTGTCTCCGTATGTTGTTGTCGTTGTCATGCTTCTCATATCATGTCATCATGTGCATTGCATTTGCATACGTGTTCATCTCATGCATTCGAGCATTTTCCCCGTTGTCCGTTTTGCATTCCGGCGCTTCGTTCTCCTCCGATGGTCATTTCTACCTTTCTTTCGTGTGTGGGGATTAAACATTTCCGGATTGGACCGAGACTTGCCAAGCGGCCTTGGTTTACTACCGGTAGACCGCCTGTCAAGTTTCGTACCATTTGGACTTCGTTTGATGCTCCAACGGTTAACCGAGGGACCGAAAAGGCCTCGTGTGTGTTGCAGCCCAACACCCCTCCAAGTTGGCCCAAAACCTACCAAAACCCTCTCCATCATCTAGAGCGCTCGATCACGATCGCGTGGCCGAAAACCGCACCTCATTTGGACACTCCTAGCTCCCTCTACCTCTATATAAAGACCCCCTCCTCAAAATTCCGGATCTCCCCTTCCAAACCCTAAAAAAATCTCCTCCGCCGCCGCCGGACATGTCCGGACGGTGCCGGACGCGTCCGCCCGCCGCCGCCAACCAATCAGCCGCCGCCAAGTGGCCCGGGCGAGCCCCACATCGCTGCTGCCGCCCGAGGCCCGCCAGGCCCGCGGGAGGCCCTCCCGGGCCCATCGACCGCGCCGCCCCGCGCCCTTGTCCGTCCCCGCGCCCGGTGCCCGGCGCCGCCGCGCGCCATTGCAGGCCCCGCCGCTCCGGCGAGGCTCCACCGCCGCCGGCAGCCTCCGCCGCCCCGCTCCGGCGTGCCGCACGCCCGACGAGGCCGGACCTCGCCGCCGCCCCGGCCGCCGCACCCCGCTGCCTCCTCGACGCCCGGCCTCATCTCCCTCCGATGAACCCCCTCCCTCCGGTGAACAGTAACTCCGGCGCCGGCCATCCTCGAAGTCCACGCCCGGCCAGATCTGGATCCAGATCCAAACTCGGTTGACTTTTTGTCTCAAACCCTAGATATTTTGCCCCTGTTCATCACATCGTAACTTTGCATCCGTAGCTCCGTTTTGGGCATATAGCATATCAAAATGTTCGTCTCAGAGAGTATATCATTTCATCTCATTGCATCATTTTCATTTGAGTTCATATTGATGCCCGAAATGCTGTTCGAAGAGTGCTATTTGAGATAATTGTTAGATCTGCTGCTCCAATTAGATATTTGTCATTTTTGCCATGATTGATGTGTGCATGATATGCCCCTGAGCTCTTCATGAGTTTTGTTATATGTTTTGCCATCTATCCAGAGGTGCAACCCATGTATTTTTGTGATGTGTGTGGTGACTAGCACAAGCTTACAAAGTGGTGCATTCGTTAATGCTGATTTCAGGGACTTAGCATTTCCACTAAGTCTTTGGACTATTTATCTTATTATGCCATATGTTCATGTTGATTCCTAGTGATCCGTGCCTCTTTTGAGGATGATCAGTAAGGATGTTTTGTTAATCTTGTAGTGCTCTATCCATCCATGTCTTTGTTTGCAATTATGGAGAACCCTAGCTTGAGTCAATCAAGCTCTACTTTTGTCATTTCGTGAATCTGGGCAGATTGTCTACTTGTTAGCAATTTTGCCGAGGATGTTGTAGTTGATCCGTGCATGCTATGTTATTGTTCTTGCCATGTCTAGCTTGTATTTTGTGTATTCTTGATGGGTGCATGCTTAGATTGTCATGACTTTCTCTGTAGTGAGTGCATCGAGCTCGTAAACATGCCTACTTGATATCTGTTTCAGCATGCTCCAGTTTTCACAAAGTCTGAGAACTGATTATGTTTTTGCCATGTTCACATGCTTGCAAATGTGTTTTCTGATCCCTTTTGGCTCAAGGTCACTAAGGGACTTTTGTTAAGCTCTTTGAGTAGCTCCATGCCATGCTTTACTTTGCCATGTTCAGGTCCTGTAGCATATTGTTTTCATGCTCCAAAGAGTGCTATCTGATCTGAAATTCCAGACATGTGTTAATTTCACTGTCTGAAATCTGGTTACCAAATGCATTTTTGCCATGCTTGTTTGAACCTGTTAATGGATGAATTGGCCGTAGCTCAGTGCTAGTCTTTTGTTAAGCTTCATGAATGGATCCCTGCCATGTATTTTGATGCCATGTTTGGGTGCTGTAGCATGTTCATCTTGTTGCATTTAGATGGCTACTTGCTGTAAATCGCAGAACGTGGTCATATTTGAATTGCTTGCCATTTCCAAACCGTAACTCCGATTCCGGCGTTCTTTATGTCGTTTTCAAGCGTTTTCATCTCATCTTTCCAGTGGCACACTTGGATTTCCAAGTTGAGGCCAGGTTCATGTATTCCTTGTCAAATCTTGCATATGCATGGCATATCGCATCCCGCATAGCATACCATCTTTGCATCATATTGTTTGAGCCTTGCACGTGGTTGATTGTGTCCTTGTTGCTTGTTTGGGTAGAGCCGGGAGACGAGTTCGCTAACGAGGAGCCCGTTGAGTTTGCTTTCGAGGATCCAGTCAACTCTGACAACTTTGCAGGCAAGATGATCATACCCTCGAAATCACTACTATCTTTGCTTTGCTAGATGCTCGCTCTTTTGCTACGCCTATGCTACGATGCCTACCACTTGCTTATCATGCCTCCCAAATTGCCATGTCAAACCTCTAACCCACCATGTCCTAGCAAACCGTTGATTGGCTATGTTACCGCTTTGCTCAGCCCCTCTTATAGCGTTGCTAGTTGCAGGTGAAGATTGGAGACCGTTCCTTGTTGGAACATTATTTACTTGTTGGGATATCATTATATTGCCTTGTTATCTTAATGCATCTATATACTTGGTAAAGGGTGGAAGGCTCGGCCTCTCGCTTAGTGTTTTGTTCCACTCTTGCCGCCCTAGTTTCCGTCATATCGGTGTTATGTTCCCGGATTTTTGCGTTCCTTACGCGGTTGGGTGATAATGGGAACCCCTTGATAGTTTGCCTTGATTAAAGCTTTTCCAGCAATGCCCAACCTTGGTTTTACCATTTTCCACCTAGCCTCTTTTTCCCTTGGGTTTCCGGAGCCCGAGGGTCATCTTATTTTAAACCCCCCGGGGCCAGTGCTCCTCTGAGTGTTGGTCCAACTCGTCAGCCGCCGGTGGACACCAGGGGCAACTCTGGGCTGGCCTACCGGAAGTTAAGACAATCTGAGTGTGCCCTGAGAACGAGATATGTGCAGCTCCTATCGGGATTTGTCGGCACATTCGGGCGGTGTTGCTGGATTTGTTTTAACTTTTCTAAGTGTCTTGAAGAACCGGGATACCGAGTCTGATCGGGACGTCTCGGGAGAAGGTCTATTCCTTCGTTGACCGTGAGAGCTTGTCATGAGCTAAGTTGGGACTCTCCTGCAGGGATTTGAACTTTCGAAAGCCATGCCCGCAGTTATGGGTAGATGGGAATTTGTTAATGTCCGGTTGTAGATAACTTGAACCTTAACTTATTTAAAATGAATCAACTGTGTGAGTTACTGTGATGGTCTCTTCTCGACGGAGTCCGGGAAGTGAACATGGTGTTGGAGTAATGCTTGCCGCAGGTTGCCCTCTAGTTACTCGCTCGCGCTTTGCCTCCTCTTCTTGCTCTCTTTTGCGAACAGGATAGCCACCATATATGCTAGTCGCTTGCTGTAGCTCCACATATTTTCCTTGCCTTACCTATAAGCTTGAATAGTCTTGATCGCGAGGGTGCGAGATTGCTGAGTCCCTGTGGCTCACAGATTACTTCCAAACCAGATGCAGGGCCAGATGACTCCGTTCCAGATGACGCGCTTGAGCTCAAGTGGGAGTTCGACGAGGACTCACGCCGATACTACGTGTCTTTCCCTGATGATCAGTAGTGGTGCCCAGTTGGGGTGATCGGGACCGTGTCGCATGTTGGGTTATCTTTTATTTTGGCGCCGTAGTCGGGCCGTGAGTGTTTGAATGTTGTAATGCTATTTATGTACTTTGATTGACGTGGCGAGTGTAAGCCAACTATTGTATCTCCCCTTTTATTATCTATATTACATGGGATGTTGTGAAGATTGCCTAACTTGCGACATTGCTTTCAATGCGGTTATGTCTCTAAGTCGTGCGTCGACACGTGGGAGCTATAGCCGCATCGAGGGCGTTACACCCTTGAAGCGTTGTCAAGGCCACCCCAAACCCTAGAGAAGCTGCGTCGAGGCCACTAATTAATATATATGATTCCTTACTATGATTAGGTAGCTAGTTCTACATTTGCCACTAATATATCCATCTGTCATGTTTGAATAATAATTGCCATGTTGTAAATATTTGTAGAAACTATGGACACCGCCCGAGACGAAGCAAAAGAAGCGTTGTTGAGGGACATAATCGCAGAAGGAAGTGATGCCGTCTCGTTGTTTCTCAACGACACCGATGGTCTGGAAGGAGAGGGTGAAGAAGCTGGCTACGGTGACCTAATGCCGGTGCAAGAAGAAGAACATGAGGACGGCTCCGGTGACCCAATGCCGGTGCAAGAAGGAGACCGTGATGACGGCTCCGGTGACCGAACCGAGTCCGGCCAGGTATATATATTAGTTAAGCCTGTGCTGACTAGCTAATTGATGCATTCATTGTTTTGGTATGTACACATATTAATTAAGTCTTTGTTCTTTTTTCTAGCCCTCCGGATCGAGCACAACTTCGGTAAAGAGACGAGGCCCGAAGAAAAAGTTGAGCTCGGATGAAATGTTTGAGATCATAGCAATCGCGTCCGACGGCCAACCGATTGAACCCATCAGAACAAAGAACGCATTTGTTGCTCAGTGCGGGGTTCTGGTTAGGGACAAGATCCTGATCAGCATCCAGCAATGGTTTAAGCCGGCTACAGAAGACCCTGAGGTGTCTTATGTCAATGATATGCAGAAAAATGATCTTTGGACTGAGCTGAAGTCAAATTTCACCGTACCGCCAGAGGATAATCCAGAGAACCCAGTTAAAGAGAAATTAATCAAGTCTTTTGCTCTTAAGAGGATGGCAGAACTATTCAGGAGGTGGAAGAAAGAGCTGAATAAGTTTGTCGAAAATAATGAGACACCAGAATTTAAGGGCAGATATGAGAAGATCAGAGATCACTGGCCCGCATTTGTGGCCCACAAGACATCGGAAAAGAGTAAGAAGATGTCGGCGACAAACAAGCAAAATGCTGCGAAGAAGAAGCATCACCATCGCACGGGGTCAGTTGGCTACCTCGTAGCCCGGCCTAAGTGGGCCAAGACTGAGAATGATCTGATTGATAAAGGGATCGAACCAGAGACAATTAACTAGCCAGGCCGTTGCCGGACTTGGTTCTTTGGGGCTGGCGGAACCTTGGACCCTGTAACAGGGAAGTGCATTTGGATGAACGATCAACTGGACATACCAGTCAGGAAGCTTCAGCAGTATATCAAAGCAGCGCAGCAAGGGACGTTCTTTCCAGACAGAGAGAACGACGAGCTCACAATGGCCCTCGGGAATCCTGAGCACCCTGGACGGACACGAGGCACGCCAAGCTCCATTCCGTGGAAGGTTGGGTTTCCGGACGCTGGCGGTTACAAATCCCATGAGAGGAGGAAAAAAGTGCAGTAGCCCCAAATGCAGGTGCTGCAAGCAAGGGTACAAGCGATAGAGGAACGAGAAGCAAATCGCAGCAAACGTACTGCCGAAGCTTCCCCCGAAACTACCCCGCCATCTCAGCGGAGAAGCAGCGTGGCTTCCAGCGAGCTGCTTCAGCCGGAGCATGCCTTGACGGCTCCTGCCAGCTATCCCGTGGATGCTATCACAGAGTCTCAAAATTGCCACCTTATGATGCAATGGATGAATTTGAAGGTCAAGGCGGCTGTTGGCTCTGTTTATCCTACTGAACCCGGCGCAACTTTTCACTGCCGGCCGATTCCAGAAGGATATGCTAGGGTGATGGTGGATGAAATAACGGAGGGATTTGAGGACCTCCAGCTTGACCACCCTACCGGTGAAGGGGAGACTAGGCTGGGGTCTGCTCTGAAGACTCCATGCCTATGGCGGAAGGAGCTCATCAACCTTCCGAACTGGACGCCTCCGCCTCCTCCTCCTCCTCCGGCAAGTCAGGGCACTCCGCCTCCTCCACCGCCTCCTCCTCCGGCGAGTGACAATCAGGGCACTCGACCGGCTCCTTCTCCAGCGCGTGGCGGCACTCCGCCTCCTTCTCCACCTACGCAGACGCGCCCGAGCAGCCAGCCTCCTCCTTCTCTGCCTCGTCAGCAAGGGCGGAAGAGACCTGCCGCCGCTCCGGCTGCTCCGGCGCGTCGTAGTCCTTCTCCTCCGCCTCGTAAGCAAGTAAAGAAGACAACCACTCCATCTACTCGGCCGGCGTCTAGCAGTACAGCCAGAGGCGGGAGGACATACAGATTTGGTCCTTCTCTGAAGACTCCAGAGAAGTTACCATACGAGAGGACCCCGGAGGAGAACGCCAAGATCGCACGAACCGAAGTGGATGACTGGTTTCAAGGGTTGAAAGCAAAGAGACATCCACTTCCGGAGGAGAAGGTAGATCCGATGAAAGCGAAGTGCACTCTGGCTGCCCTGACAAAACCACCCAAGTCTCCGCCGAAAGGAAACTATGAGTGCATTATTGGAAAGGAATTTGCCGAAGCGGAGCGGTCGGGAAGTACTGCCAGTGATCAAAGGCTGAAAGAACGACGAGCTGGGAAACAAATTGCCCAGCTCGGCGAACAAGGAAAGCAATCGTGCCCCTCGCTCAAGGTGCCTAGCCACAACGTCGCTAATGATCCGAGGATGGTGCCCGGTTATAGCAATCTTGCAGATTACCTGCCCGATGATGTACATTATGAACCCATGGAGGTGCAGATACAAAGATATGAGTACGGGAAGCCTCTCGTCAAAGATGAAAGATCTCTATCAACGATGATGCGAAGATTGCATGATTGGTACTTGAAAATCTGCAGAGACTCTGGGGGGAGGAGTACTTTGTATGTGAAAGTTAAAAAGGAGCATGACCTCGTTGGAATTGAACTGTTGCATGTTCCATTTGAGGAGTTCTATCAGTTTTTCAATCAATTGGCCCTCGATAAAACAACGGTCGCCTGCTACTATCTGTAAGTAGTACTACTTCTGTCATTAAGTCTCTCTATATAGCTCAGCTCTTTCATTGCATGTATTTATAATCATCCTCACTATATGATGCAGATTGAAGATCGCCGAATTGAAGAAAAGACAAGTCGGTGATATTGGGTTCATTAACACATATCTCATAGATGCAACTCAGGTTAAATTTCATGCTGCAGCTACCGAGGCCAACTTGCTACGATCATTGGTAATAAATGAAAACAAAGATATAATACTCTTTCTTTACAACTTCAAGTGAGTGTTACTGTCTTGTGCGTATTCGGTTTCCCTTATATATTAGTCAAGATTATAGTAATGTAATTGATGAGTTATGCATGCGTGTGCAGTTTCCACTATATTCTCCTAGAGATTAAGCTTGAGCAGGGACTAGTAACCGTCTTAGACTCAAGACGAAAAGATCCCCAGGACTATGCAGACATGACTCAAATACTCGAGAAGTAAGTTAAATCGATCATTATCCACCATATCAGCAACTCTGTTCATTTCCTGATATATCAAGTAATTGTTTTCTTTGTCCGGCAGGGTTTGGAGAAAATTCACCAGAAAAGCTCCGGGACTGTCGAAGGAGCTGCAATTTAGACACCCGAAAGTAAGTACTATAGTAGCATGTTCCGCGCATCTACTAGTCATTCAAGCGCTAGTTTCATCAATACCATTTGGCATTCTTGCTTATCAGTTTGATTGACCTCTATTTCTTGTAAAGTGGTTGTGGTAGGAACAAGGGAATGATTTCTGTGGATACTACGTTTGCGAGTCCATCCGCCACACGACCTGTGAGCGGGGCTACACTGACGAACAATATGAAGTACGTAAATAACAACATTCACAATTTTATTTTATTACCATCATTTGTGTTGAGTTTCATTCATTCATATATATATATATATGTATTGACCCCCTTCTTTAAATTAGATGTTTCGGAAGCGGGATGAACCCCTAGCACCAGCTCGCATGCGAGCAATTCAAGAGGAATTGGCGGCATTCTTTCTTGACCACGTGATCCCTGAAGACGGAGAATACTATGTGGACCCTGAGTCCGTATGATTATATTTGTAAGAGATAATTATTGTATATATGTAGCCGGTAGTGTCGGATAGATATACGAGAACTTGTTGTTCGACCAATCTCTCGGAGAAGGAGAGGTGGTCGATATCACTTCTCTCTGTATGCATATATGTTCATGACGATCTTCTGTTTCCTTCGTTTGCTTACTAGCTAGCTAGCGTGTCTAGTCCTCTCTATACGTATGTATAGTACGTAGCGTCGACCAAGCACGGACATAAGAGAGGACACTTCTCTCTATTAATTATAGCTAGCTAACACAATATATGAAACACCTAAATTAACCCCCCAACCCCCCCCCCTTTCAAAAAAAACAAAAACCCCAGCCACAGAAATGCTGACGCGTGGATGCCTATTGGTCCCGGTTGGTGCCACCAACCGGGACCAAAGGGTCTCCTGCCTGGGCTCCGCGCACAGGCCACGTGGAGGCCCATCTGTCCCGGTTCTGGATTGAACCGGGACTAAAGGGACAGGGCATTAGTACCGACCCTTTAGTCCCGGTTCCAGAACCGGGACAAAAGGCCCTTACGAACCGGGACAACAGGCCATTTTTCTACCAGTGCAATGTTCGTGTTCAGTTGCATTCATTGATGGTGCAAACTACTGAGGTGTGACATGGGGCTCGTTACACATGTCACTGCAGTGCATTAGAGCATCTCCAGCCGTTGGCCCCCCAGGGGGCGTCTAAAACCGCCGCCTGGGGGTGAGCCGGCGCAAAAATTGGGCCTGGGGGCGAGTTGGTCCCCAGCCGCCAGCCCCAGGGCCGCCCCCAGGCGCGTTTAAAAATAAAATTTGTATAGCAAATTTCGGCACAGTTCGGCTAAACACGATAAATTTCGGCAAACTTGGGCATATATTAGACATGTTCGCGGATTTTCATTACATAGCAAAAAAGATAACTATAATCTAAAAAAGAAACTGGCTGAACGCCGAGTAGTCGCCATCGTCGCCGCCGTTGTCGGACTTCTCCTCCTTGACGCGGCCGTCCCTGGTGGACCCCTGACCGGCGTCGCCAACACGGGCTGGTGGCGGCGGCGCGTCGTCGTCGTCGCTGTCGCAGATGACGATGACTCCGTCTTCGTCGCGGTCGCGTTGGCGCTCTGAGAAGCGGCGCAGGGCGGCGCACTGGCGCTCCTTCGCCTTCTTGAGGCGCTCCTTCTCCATCGCTATGGAGTCCCTGCGCGCCCATTCCAGGGCCGCGTCGTCATCGTCGAGCTCCGTCTTCACCGACGCGGCCGGCTCCTTCTTCATCGGCGCGAGCCCCGGCTCCGTCTTTGACTTGACGAAGTGCGGAGGAGGAGCTGATGAGGAGGCGCGCCGGCCGCCCTTGTTGATGACGATGCCGGCGCTGCGAGTGCGCCGACCGAGCGGCGTCTCCGCCGCGGGCTCGGCCTTGACGCCGAGCAGGGTCGGAGTACCGGAGGAGTGCGAGGAAGATCGCGAGGAGGAAGAAGAGGAGACCCGAACCTCCTTGGCGCCCATGGCCCGGCGCGTTGGTGGTGCACTGGGGTGGCCACCCTAGCCGGGTACGCCAATGGCGGGTCGTTGCCGCCCTCGAGGTACGTCAGCACGCCCTCGAGTGTGCGGCCGGGGACGCCCCACCACAGGTGGTGCCCCTTGCTGTTCTTCTGGCCTCCGACCACCGGCGTGCCGTTGGTGGACGCCAACCGCTGCTGCTGGTGGCGCTCGAAGTACGCCGCCCAAGCCGCGTGGTTGTCGACGGCGTACTGGGGGAAGGAGAGCTGGGCGTCGATGAGGGAGGCGCGTACGACCTCGACCTCCTCGGCGAAGTATTTGGGCTTGGCCACGGCGTCAGGCAACGGGGGAATGGGCACTCCCCCGTCGCTGAGTCTCCATCCCGTCGGCCCGGCGCGCATGTCTGGCGGCGCCGGGATGTTCGCCTGGAACAGGAGCCAGGACTCTTGTTCGCACAGCGAACGGCGGCCGAAGCCGTTGGCCGCCGCCTCGTCTTCGGGGAAACGCTCTGCCATGGCGACGGGCTCGGGAGAGGTAGAGAGGGAGAGGGAGGGGCTGGGCGGCAGCACTCGGGAGAGGTAGAGGGAGGGCTGGGCGGCGGCGAGGGGCGGGGCTGGTGTAGGCACATGCTAGTGAGGCCACCGGCTATATAGCCGCGCCGCGCCCGTGTGTACGCGTGCGAGGGAGGGGAGGCGTCGGCGCGCTGTCCCGTGACGCGCCGCTCGTGAGGAATCAATGGCAAGGCTGACCGGCGGCAGCCTTGCCATTGATTCCCCGCGGGAACCGAGGCCGTTGGGGGAAGACGAGGCGCCGTGTCACTGACGCGGCTGGCCCGCGGCTTTTTCGCGCCAAAACAGCTCGCCCCGGCGCCCCCGGGCGCCCCCCAGTGCGCTGGGTTCGGCTTGGGTCGGCCGGCGCTGTTTTCGGCCCAGGCCGGCGAAAATCAGGCTCCTGAGGGCGCGACTGGGCCATTTTTTCGACGCCGGCGCGAAAAGATTGCTTGGGGAGGCCTTCCTGAGGCGCGGCTGGAGATGCTCTTAGGCTGCTTGCGACGGTGACGAGTAAGACATTATATTATATACATTATTGAAAAACTGCAAAATATATATACATTATAATTGCCTGTTAGTTCATTTTTTAAGATGATAAGGCCCTATTTTTAGTTCTTGCACAGGGCCTCGGATTTTGCCAGCCCGACCCTGTAACTTGTGTCTTTCATAGCGATGATCCTTCTATCTGCTAGCTAAGGTGTGTCTTGTCTTGGCTGTCCTTTTTTCCTTTTTCCTTTATCCATCTACATGTATGATTTTTGGTCCGGTTTGCCTCAGAAATGGGTTTCCCTCATATTGAAAACCTAAACTAGTACAGTTGTGGATAGAAAATCATGGTGATACATTTATTTTTTTCTTTGATAAATGACAATTTTATTCGCTTATAGTGAAGCATCAAAGGAATACAAATGCCATGGGCATACATCCGGCCTATGCACTACTAGAACTAGTAGAGTGCCCGTGCGTTGTTACGGGCTTTTATTTTTTTTATTTGTTGCATATATAAACATAATGCATGCCAAATTTCACATGTATAAAAAATGTAATTCAATGACGTATACTATCACTTCTGATGCACAAAAAAAATTGGTAGGGAAACATATGGCAACTTTATTGTGCATTGCATTAAAAATGATATATAGATACCATCTGGACGCCTTTTTATGCAGGTGCTATCAAATGACCGATCATCTCACGGAGCATGTTCATTTATTTTTCATTTAGAGAAAAAAACACGGAGGATCACATATTGCAAGATGCCACGACCAGCAATTTGATTGCATTACGCAATTGTGTGGAAAACTATTACAATGAAATTAGGGGCTTGGAACCATATAGGTTACAATTTAGGAACTACTTCAGCGGAATACCAATTTGTAACTATTCCCTTGGTTCCAAATTAGTTGAAGTTTTATCATCACAAGATTCTAGTATGAAAGCTTAGTAGTTTATCATCACAAGATTCAAATTTCAAAAACACCTTAAATTTATGGTGAGAAACTGATGTAGAACTACATAGAATCGAGAATAAAAGTTGTCACTTAAGTAAGAGTGCTAATATTCAGAACTCATTGAAAATGTTTGGCAAATGGAATGAGGATTGCAAGACCGGAGATTATAGCTCCGAGGAAGGGGCAATGACAGCGGCGCGTCTTCGACTCGCTTCAGTGCTTGTAGTTGTCGCTAGGTGGTCTACGGATATGGATGTAATTTTTATTATTTCTAGTGTTCGTTCTACTACCATGATTAAAGATGAATAGATTGGAAGTTTTTCCCGCAAAAAGATAAATTGCAGCAAGTCAGATCCATTTTTACGAAGCTCAACTATATGGAATGATGGAGCAGCCTCAAAACCTTCATTGCTAGAAGAATAATAGAATCTTCTGTTTTGAGAAAAAGCAAGCACTTTTGACACCATGAGCATATACATAGCAAGAAACAAAACAAAACTATACAAAGGGGTTGTATAGCAAAAGAGGAAACTATCTTACAAAAAAGATTGAAAGGGAAAGAAAATAAAATCCTAGATGAAGCAAACAACCCCCCTGAAAAGAGGAAATACGCTTGTTAAGAATGTGGATGCTTTCTCCTATCATCTGTTGGATTATGGATGGGCTTAGGCCCATATAAGACACTAATCCCTGGTTAATCTTAAGGCCCATGTATAAGATGGCAGGTGGTGGGAAGTTTAGTCCCACCTTGCTAGTTGAGGAGAGTTGAGACCCCTTTATAAGGGCTGCTTTACCACTTGCCATTGGGAGCTTGGGAAGAGGAGTGGTGCACGCGCACTCCTCCGCCGCCGCCCGCCTCGCCTCGTCACGACGTGCGCGCGCCGCGGGTTGCGGGAATGAGCCCAAACTTATTTTTGCCGCTCAGGAATGAATTAATTAATCAAGGATTAATTAACGAGTCGCTAACATGTGGGCCACTGTCCAAGACGCTGGACTGTGGGCTGACTTGCCTTGCCGGGATTCGTCAACTCCCTTGTCGGGACCCGCGTATTCGTCGACTCCCTTGCTGGGAGTGCGACCCTTGCCGGGACCAACGACTCCCTTGCCGGGAGTGGGCCGACTCGGTCGTGGGCCTCAGCAAGGCCCACGACTTTCTTCCTTACGGACTATATAAGAAGGCTCTGGCGAGTGAAATAACCTAGTTCGGTTCACTCACTCCCTCTCGCGTAACCTAGCCGTCATCTACTGTTCCTCGCTCTGTGCTGCCTCCGGCGGTCCCATCCCGACGACCGCGTGCACGGCTGGTCGAGAGAGCATGTGCCTCCGGAACCCTGTCGTTCGAGATCCTGTCCGGGAGAACGGCAATAAGGTTTTTGGGGAGCGTCTCGACGCGACTGCTCCCGATCCGTCCCCAACTCCGTTCGCCTCTGCGTCCACTACTTCCTCTGCATCGACACCATGGCCGACGACGCCACCGCTAAGAAGAAGGCCACGGACGACGCTGAGGCTGCTGCTGCCGCCGCCGTGTTGGCCTGGCCAATCGGAGGATATGATCTGTTCATCCCTCATTGACTCGTACTTATGCTAGCCGTATATGTGCTGATCATAGAAGGTTCGATTCTATGTTCTGTAAGTGCTAGTATGCTTAGGTATCGCTATGAGATGCATACCTTTTATGCTATGCTTATTGTTTACTCGTGGATAAGTCTAATCGGAAAAGTGCTAATATTTCCAACATCATCTCCTTACGTTGACAAAACACAGAAAACTGCATTAGACTGCTAATGGTAGAAATGCTAGCAAATAATTCAATTTTAGATACTTGACATTCGGGAAACTAATGTTGAGTTGCAGTGGCACATGCAAAAATATTGAATTGTTTTGCTCCTAACAAATTAATGCATCAATCAGCTCACACACGCATATGTTGTCGGTGTGCTAACTAAAAACTAAATGAATGGAAAGGGATTAACCCATGACTATTAAACTGAAGGTGAAAATTGTTGGAATTTTGCTAGTAGGCCTTTGGCCCAAAGCCTAACTAAAATTCTGAAATTCTCTTGGCCCATTCATGCACACATGTGAGTGGAGTGAGTGAGGCTAAAGTTTAGTCCCACCCCGGAAGTTGAGAGAGAGTTGCACCTCTTTATAAGGTGAGCTCTTCTACCACGTGTATGAGCATGAGAAGAGGAGACCTACACGCGCGCTCCTCCTCGCTCGCTCGCCTCGCCACGCCACGCCTCGTCACGACGCGCCGCGTGTTGCGGGTTGCGGGATTGAGCCAAGCCGAGGACAGAGCTATGCACGTTGTCTATATTTTTGCTGCATGGGAAAATTAATGAGTCATTAATTAATAATTAACGGACGCGTTAATTACTGAACCGTTTCCGATTCTTTTGGATCGTGACGACTCGGACGTGGGGTTTACTCCCACGATCTACCCGGCCCGCACTATATAGTCAGGCAGACGTCTACCCTAGCCGTCGCCGCTTCGTATGGTTTCTCACCACCGTTCCAGATCATTGCGCCGCCAAGCAAGTCTTCTCCATCCCTCCTTCCGGCGTGCACCGCGAGAAGGGACAGCAGGCCTCTGGAACCCCGCCTCTCGTGATCCTGTATGGGAGAGGGGCGATCAGGTTTTTGGGGAGCACACTCGCGCGACTGCTGGCAGCGACGACTTCGCGAACAACGACTTCTTCCCCGACCTCGGCAACCTCGTCCTCAACGACATGGGCGACAACGTCAACACCGGCGCTGCTGCACCCGCTGCACCGTATGTGATTCTGTCCTTCCTGTTCGAGATCATGGTAGAATTCATGCTTCTAGTATGTGCCCTATATGTGATATGTTCATCTGCTATGCTAGTTCGCATGATTAATTTAATCTCTGCTGCTGTGGTCATGATTTATCTTTTGTTTATTCGGATTAAATCTCGTAGTAATTTGCTCATATTTCCAACAATCCAAAAACCTGATTATAGGCAATTTACTCCGAGTGGTTTTGCTGCGCATCTGAAGCCGCCTGCCTTTAAGGGGGCGCAATATAAGAGGTGACGCACGAGAGCAGTCTACTGGTTTCAGACCATGGGCTGCTATGATGCCACCAAGGGCAAGCCTGAGGGCGATCTTAATCCAGCACAGCTGGAAGCTTTTGAGAAGATCGATACCCTCTTTAAAGGCGCTCTTCTGAGTGTTCTTGATGACTCCATTGTGGATTCGTATATGTCGTTTGACAACGGCAAGGACATGTGGGCTGCGCTCGAGGCCAAGTTTGGTGCCTCGGACGCCGGCAGCGAGTTGTACGTCATGGAGCAATTCTATGACTACAAGATGACTGATGAGCGCTCTGTTGTACAGCAGGCTCATGAGATACAGTCGCTCGCAAAAGAACTTGAGTACTTCAAGTGTGTGTTGCCGGACAAATTTGTTGCCGGAGGCATCATTGCCAAGCTTCCACCTTCGTGGAACAATTTTGCTACTTCCCTGAAACACAAGAGTCAGGAATTTTCCGTTGCGGATCTCATTGGTACTCTTGATGTTGAAGAGAAGGCGAGAGAAAAGGACACACGTGCTCGAGTTGCTGAGGGAGGTTCTAGTGCCCACATGGTACAGAAGAAGAACTCCCAGCCCAACAAGTTCAAAAACAATAAGAACAAAACTCAGGGCAAAGGCAAGTTTGATACAAAGAACAAGCCATCACATTCTACCAACTTCAAGAAGAATTCTCATAAGAAGGGGAAGGGACTTTGCCATGTCTGCGGTGATCCTAATCACTGGGCTCCGAAGTGTCCTAACCGCTTTGAGGAGCGCGAACATGAGAAGAGCGGCAAGTCCGCTAATGTTGTCATCAGTGATACTGATATGAAGGAATCAGGGTACGGTATTTTTCCTACCATCCTTTCAGTATTTCAATCCCCTGATTGGTTAATTGACACCGGTGCCAATGTACATGTTTGTGCTGACGCCTCCATGTTTTCTTCTTACCAGGCAACAAGGACTTCACCCGTGCTGATGGGGAACGGGTCACATGCCATCGTTCGAGGTGTTGGTACGGTCGATCTGAAGTTTACTTCGGGGAAGACTGTGCGCCTGAAGAACGTTCATCATGTGCCGTCCATCAATAAAAATCTCGTTAGCGGTTCCCGTTTATGTCAAGATGGTTTTAAGTTGGTTTTCGAATCCAATAAAGTTGTAATTTCTAAGTGTGGACAATTTGTTGGAAAAGGCTATGAGTGCGGAGGCTTGTTCCGCCTATCTTTGTCAGATATTTGCACTAAAGTTATTAATAATGTTTACCACAATAATGAGTCTGATATTTGGCATTCACGACTCTGTCATATTAACTTTGGTTGCATGACGCGGTTAGCCAATATGAATTTAATTCCGAAAATCTCTACTGTCAAAGGCTCCAAGTGCCAAGTATGTGTGCAAGCTAAGCAACCTCGCAAGTCCCATAAGACTGCAGAGGCAAGAGACTTGGCGCCACTAGAGCTTATACATTCTGATCTTTGTGAGATGAATGGCGTGTTGACAAAAGGTGGAAAGAGATACTTCATGACGTTGATTGATGACTCCACTAGATATTGTTATGTGTATCTTCTGAAATCAAAAAATGAGGCTTTGACTTTCTTTAAAAACTATAAAGCTGAGGCAGAGAACCAACTTGATCGAAAAATTAAACGGCTTAGGTCCGATCATGGTGGAGAGTATTTTTCCAATGAATTTGATCTGTTTTGTGCGGAACATGGTATAATCCATGAGAGGACGCCTCCCTACTCACCCCAGTCAAATCGGGTAGCCGAAAAAAAGAACCAAACTCTAACTGATATGGTTAACACCATGTTAGACACTTCGGGTCTATCCAAGGAATGGTGGGGGGAGGCGCTAATGACTGCGTGTCATGTCCTAAACCGAGTTCCCACAAAGCATAAGACCATGACTCCATTTGAGGAATGGGAAAGGAAAAGGTTGAAACTCTCATACCTACGTACTTGGGGTTGTTTGGCGAAAGTCAATATACCAATTCCCAAGAAGCGCAAGCTTGGACCAAAAACCGTGGATTGTGTTCTTCTGGGCTATGCTTTTCATAGCATCGGCTATAGATTTTTGATAATAAAATCTGAGGTATCCGACATGCATGTTGGTACGATTATGGAATCAAATGATGCAACTTTCTTTGAGGACATATTTCCTATAAAGGATATGTCGATTTCATCAAATCAGGAGATACCTACTCCATCTAGTGAGGAATTC
>NC_053026.1:244401334-244422462 GCF_003073215.2 Triticum urartu | reverse complement strand
CCGAACCCGAATCTCCATCGAGCGAGACGCAGAAGGCCATCCCCGGGCCGTGGAGTAGGCGGGGCAACCCGCCTCCGCCTCGCCCCTGGGAGAGAGATATCCCACCCCACCGCCTGTTGCGCATCCGACTCTCAGCGGCCGAGCTAGGTCGCCGCGAAGGAGTCGGAGAGAACGACGCCCGCCATCGGATCGACCGCCTAGCGCGATCCCTGGGCTGGAAGAAGAAGATGATGTCGGCCCGCCTTGCTTCGGCCCCCGCATCCGCGACGAGCCTTTCCCCAAAGGGTTCTCGCTCCCAAGAGACACGCCCAAGTACAACGGCTCTGTGAAGCCGGAAGATTGGTTGATCGACTACTCCACGGCGGTTAGCATAGCAAACGGCAACAGGCGCGTTGCCGTGAAGTACGTGCCCCTCATGCTGCAAGGCACGGCGCGGACCTGGCTCAACAGCCTCAAGCCATACAGCATCAACAGCTGGCTAGACTTCACAGAAGCCTTCGTCCGCAACTTCACCAGCACCTACAAGCGGGCTCCCAAGCCCAGACAGCTCTCCTTGTGCGTACAAGGCCCCGCCGAGTCACTCGCGACTACCTCACGCGTTGGGCCGAGCTCCGCAACTCTTGCGAAGGGGTGCACGAGGTGCAAGCCATAGAATACTTCACTGCCGGGTGCCGAGAAGGCACCCTCCTCAAGCACAAGCTCCTCTGCGACGAGCCGACTACCCTCGACGAGCTTCTGGTCATAGCGGACAAGTACGCCACCGCCGATCTCCTCAATGAAGACCGAACTAGGGTAGACGCGTCCGGGAAGGTACTCAACCCGGCGCCCAAGACCCGGCTGGGGACTCCGGCCGACGCCCACACCAAAACGACCACAAGCACAAGGGCCCCGTGCCGCCCTCCACCAGTCGGCAGGTGGCCACAGTCGAAGACAAGCAGCCCGAAGGGCGGCCCGCACCCAAGAAGCAGAGGGGCGGAAAGCTGGCTTGGCAGCCGACCTTCTCCTACGAGCAAACTCTCGATGCCCCATGCAAGTTCCACAGCGGCGCGAAGCCGTCCAAACACACAACCCGGAAGTGCCACTGGCTCACCCAAATCTCCAAAGGCGAAGGGCTCGCGCCGCCTCCGCCTGCCGGTCCGCCGCCTTCGGCTCCACATCCGCCGACCGCTCGGCCTGCAGTCGGAGCCGTGCACGATGAGTTCCCCGACGAGCATGCCGCCTATATGTTTTACAAGCCAGCCCGAAGACCGGCGCAGCAAACGCCGAGAGCACCAGGAAGTCAGCATGGTCGCTGCCAACCCCGCCGAGCACATGCACTGGTCAGAAAAACCTATCAGCTGGAGCCGGGCCGACCACCCAGAGGTGATGCCATCTCCCGGCTCTTATGCGTTGGTTTTGGATGCCACCCTTGCAACGGATAGACGCGCCGCCCGTTTCTCCCGCGTGCTGATAGACGGCGGGAGCAGCATCAACATCCTGTACCGTGACACCCTGGAGAAGCTGAATGTCAAGACGAAGCAACTCATGCCTACTCGGACTGTGTTCCATGGCATCGTACCCGGCCTGTCCTGCGCCCCCATTGGCAAGATCAAGATTGATGTACTTTTTGGGGACAAGGAGCATTTCCGCCGGGAAGCGATCTGGTTTGAAGTGGTGGACCTGGAGAGCCCCTACCATGCATTGCTTGGCCGACCTGCCTTGGCCAGTTCATGGCAGTTCCCCACTATGCATACCTCAAGATGAAGATGCCGAGCACCAAGGCGTCATCACCATAGCCGGCGATTACAAGAAGTCCTCCGAGTGCGCAGCAGCCAGCAGCCGGCTGGCCGAGTCCCTTGTGATTGCCGAAGAAAAGAAGATGTTGGACCGAGTCGTGGCCATGGCCGGCAAACAGTCGGCCTTGTCCCCCGATCCCAAGGAGTATGATGCCCAAGGATCTTTCCAGCCGGCCAAGGAGACGAAGAAGATACCTCTTGACCCCGAGCACCCAGAGAGGTTTGCCGTCATCGGGGCAAACCTAAACAGCAAATAGGAAGGCGAGCTCGCCGATTTCCTCCGTGAGAATCGGGACATCTTTGCATGGTCCCCCAAGGACATGCCGGGTGTTCCGAAGGAATTCGCCGAGCACAAACTACACGTCCGAGAAGACGCAAAGCCAGTCAAACAACCCCTCCGCCGACTGTCGGAGGAGAAAAGAAGGATTGTGGGAGAGGAGATAGCCCGGCTTCTGGCAGCCGGCTTCATTATGGAAGTTTTCTTTCCAGAGTGGCTCGCCAACCCGGTCCTCGTGCTAAAGAAGAACAACAAGTGGCGCATGTGCATAGACTACACGAGCCTCAACAAGGCCTGCCCCAAAGATCCCTTTGCCCTGCCAAGGATTGATCAAGTGATAGACTCCACGGCCGGATGCGAGCTGTTGAGTTTCTTGGATGCTTACTCAGGATACCACCAGATAAAGTTAGATCCGGCAGACCGCCTGAAGACCGCCTTCATCACGCCATTCGGAGCCTTCTGCTACCTGACTATGACATTCGGCTTGAAGAAATGCCGGTGCCACTTTTCAGCGTTGCATGCAGAAGTGCCTCCTCAAGCAGCTCGGCAGAAATGCCCACGTCTACGTAGACGACATTGTGGTGAAGACGGAGAAGCGCGGCACCTTGCTGGAAGACCTCAAGGAAACATTTGAGAACCTACGCCGGTTCCAAATCAAGCTCAACCCCGAGAAATGCGTGTTCGGAGTGCCAGCCGGCCAGCTCCTAGGCTTCCTGGTCTCCGAACGCGGCATCGAATGCAACCCAGTAAAGATCAAGGCCATTGAGAGAATGGCGATTCCCACCAAACTTCGAGACGTCCAGAAGTTCACCGGATGCTTGGCCTCCCTGAACCGCTTCATCAGCCGGCTCGGAGAGAAAGCTCTCCCCCTCTACCGCCTCATGAAGAAGACCACTCACTTCGAGTGGAATGACCAAGCCGACCAAGCTTTTCACGAGCTGAAGAAGATGCTGGCCACGCGCCTGTCCTGGCGCCGACTGAGAAAGAGCCCATGCTCCTCTACATTGCCGCAACCAGCCGGGTGGTCAGCACCGTCATCGTAGTCCAACGCCCAGAAGAAGGCCGAGCCCAGCCGGTCCAGAGGCCGGTGTACTATTTGAGCGAGGTGCTGTCTACCTCGAAGCAGAACTACCCGCACTACCAGAAGATGTGCTACGGCGTGTACTTCGCCGCCAAGAAGCTGAAGCCCTACTTCCAAGAGCATCCCATCACGGTCGTATGCACCGCCCCGCTGGCCGAGATCATAGGCAGCCGGGATGCATCCGGCCGGGTGGCGAAATGGGCCATCGAGCTGGCCCCCTACACGATCTTCTACCAGCCTCGCACCGCCATCAAGTCCCAAGCATTGGCCGACTTCCTCGTCGACTGGGCCGAGACCCAGTACCTACCGCCAGCTCCCGACTCCACTCATTGGCGCATGCACTTCGATGGGTCCAAGATGCGCACCGGCTTGGGAGCCGGCGTCATCCTCACCTCTCCCAAAGGCGACAAGCTCAGATACACGCTGCAAATTCACTTTGCCGCCTCCAACAACGTGGCCGAGTACGAGGCGCTCATACACGGGCTCCGGCTTGCCAAAGAACTCGGCATTCGCCGGATCCTATGTTATGGCGACTCGGACTTGGTGGTCCAGCAATCATCCGGCGACTGGGATGCCAAGGACGCAAATATGGCAAGCTACCGCTTCCTCGTTCAGCAGATCAGTGGGTATTTTGAAGGATGCGAGTTCCTCCACGTACCGCGAGCCGACAACGAGCCAGCTGATGCCCTGGCTCGAATAGGCTCCACTCGGCAAGCAATACCAACCGGTGTCTCTCTACAACGCCTCCTCAAGCCGTCTATCAAGCCGTCTCCAGAGTCCGATTCCATCTTCGTGCCGCCTGACCCCGATGCAGCCGGGTCCGGCTCGAAGAACCAAGCAGTGTGACCCGGGGACTTCGATAGTCGGCCCGGGGACGTCAGTAGGCGGCTCGGGGACTTCCGTAGTTACGCCCGACCCGGGGACTGCCACACCCGGCTCGGGGACTGCGGTAGTCGGCCCGGGACTGCACCAACACAACAGGCGGCGGCCGACTCCAGCATTTCACCACCCAGCCCGCCCGCCCTGGTCGCAGTAGCCGTGTTGGCAATAGAAGAAGTCGCAGCTCCATCATGGGCTCAGTCCATCCTCAACTTCCTAATAAACCAAGATCTGCCGGCTGACGAAACAGAGGCAAGACAAGTCCAACGCCGAGCCGGAGCATACACAATCGTCAACAGAGAGCTCGTCAAGCGCAGTGTCACTGGAGTCCTCCAGCGATGCGTCGAGCAAGAGAAGGGCATTGCAATCCTCAGAGACATCCACCAAGGAGAATGCGGCCACCATGCGGCCTCAAGATCACTCGTCGCCAAAGCTTTCCGCCATGGTTTCTTTTGGCCGACTGCTTTGGATGACGCCAAGGAAGTTAGTTAAACATTGCAAAGGGTGCCAACTCTTCAGCTCAAGCAACACATGCCGGCTTCGGCACTCAAGACCATTCCCCTCACTTGGCCCTTCGCCGTTTGGGGACTGGACATGGTGGGCCCATTCAAGACGGCGCGCGGCGGCATGACACATCTGCTTGTCGCCGTGGACAAATTCACCAAATGGATTGAGGCAAAGCCGATCAAGAAGCTGAATGGGCCGACTGCCGTGACATTTATCACAGATATAACAACTCGGTACGGCGTGCCACACAGCATCATCACCGACAATGGCACGAATTTCGCCAAGGGAGCCTTGGCACGTTTCTGCGCGACGCAGGGCATCCGGTTGGACTTAGCGTCCGTTGCCCACCCGCAGTCAAACGGCCAAGTCGAGCGAGCCAACGGCCTCATCCTTTCCGGCATCAAGCCCCGACTGGTCGTACCACTGGAGCGTTCGGCCGGCTGTTGGCTCGATGAGCTTCGGCCGTCCTCTGGAGTCTGCGCACTACCCCAAACAAGTCAACCGGCTTCACTCCTTTCTTCCTCGTGTATGGTGCCGAGGCGGTCATCCCAACTGACATCGAGTTCGACTCGCCTCGGGTAACCATGTACACGGAGCGGAGGCCAAGGAAGCATGAGAAGACGGCGTCGACCTGCTGGAAGAAGGCCGGCTGTTAGCCCTCAGCCGGTCCGCCATCTATCAGCAGGGCCTGCGCCGCTACCACAGCCGGAAGGTCAAGCCAAGATCCTTCCAAGAGGGCGATCTTGTGCTCCGGCTGATCCAGCGAACAGCCGGCCAGCACAAGCTCTCGGCCCCTTGGGAGGGCCCCTTCGTCATCAGCAGAGCTTTAAGGCAACGACTCCTACTACCTGATCGACGCGCAGAAGCCGAAGGCACGAAAGAGAGACGTCCGGCAAGGAGTCGGAACGACCATGGAACGCCAACCTCCTCCGAAGATTTTACAGTGAAATGCAGTATGTATCACGCTAACTTTTGTACTAAGTACGAGACAATAGGCCCCCCGAGGAGAGCTCGGGGACTGCCATCTTTTATCTATAAATGAAGAAGTATCATGCTTATGACCTTGTTCATTACATTCACTTTTTTCGTCCGGCACCGGGTTCGACTAGTCGGCCCGGGGACTGGCCGCCTGGAGTTATATTAGAAGTCCTACCGCGGTCAGACAAGTAGTGTGCCGGCACCCAAGCCTTCTCTTGCCAAAAGTCGCAGTTCGAAGAACCGGCTGTCCGGCTGGCAAGAGTTAAAGGCAGGAAAGGACGCCCACACGAAAAACGGCTAGGGACTAACGGACTAATATAACAAAAGCCGGTTTTTCTCCCACCACCGACCGACTACCAGAGTAGCCGGCCGGCCGGCTTCCATTCACCTCACTTCAATCTAAGAAAGCTCGAGTACTTGCCTTCCCAAAAGGGGAAGGCGGCAAAGGAAACAGCCTAAGGATAAAAAGCATACACGAAATGGAAACCAAACACGCACACAATCAATATTTACACAAAAAGACCTTCAAAAGGCCAGCATTCAACATAGTTCGAATACACCCCCAGTGGGTGGAACTGCGCAAGTTTAATAAAAATTGTTCAAAGGGTAACAAGCAGGAAAACAAGGACGGCAGATTAAGCCAGGGGAGCGACTGGCGAGTCGGGCAGGTCGGTGGAGACGGCAGTGCCGGCTGGAGGAGTGGCCGGCTGGCGAACCTCGGCATGATCACCGCCTCCCGCAGAGGGCGCGCTAGCACGCGCCTCGTTGCTGGAAGCACGGTCAGGCTGAGGCTGGCTGGCCGCTTCACCGGCCGGCTCAACGTCTTCGCCTTCCTCTCCTTCGTCGTCTTCGCCTTCATCGCTGGAGGCGATCTCCTCTGCCGAGTCCTCACCCGCTGCCGGGTCCAGCCCGAACCACTCCTCCGGCTGGGCAACGCCGTCGTCATTTATTTCAGGAGCGAAGACGCTGATGTCATGCACTCGGCGATCGTCGAAGCGCGCTGAGCGATAGCCGGCCGCACCTCCTCCATCTCCTCGTCGGCCTCCAGCCGCCAGGTGCGCAGCTGGTCCAGGTTCAGCCCCGGATACCAGGCTCGGACGAACTCCAGCGCCCGCCCAGCTCCAAGCCGGGCTGCCGATGCCTTCCAGGCCTCGAAGCGGCCAACCGCAACCTCCAGCCAGTCGGCAGTCCGACTCGGGGTGCGGGGAATCGTCTCGCTTGGCCAGAGGGCGGCCAACACCTGCGCCCCGGCGCGCTGGAGGCGGCGGAGCATACGGTGAGCCGGCTGCAGCCGGGCTTGGACCGCCAAGAGTTGCTCCTCAAGCGTCCGGCTCGCGTCCGGCGCGATTTCAGCCCCCGCCTATCGGTGCGCCTCGCGATGGGCTGATGGTTTGGGTGGCGAAGACGGAGTAGCCGGGAAAGTAGTCTGCACAGAGAACAAAAGCAGCACAAGTCGGAACACAAATCAGGGGGCAAGGGGCAAGCAAGGAATGAGGAAGGTGGCTTACCATCGATCAGATCCTCAATACGACCGAAGCCCTCGCTCAGCGCTTGTTTTGCCTCAGCCCAGCCCGCCGCTTCGGTCTCGAACTCGGCCTTCAGGGCGTCCTCGCTGTCCTGCGCCTTCTTCAGGGCCGCCTTGTGGCTCTCCTCCTGGTCGGCCAACTTCTTGGCCAGGCGGTCACGCTCCAGGACCAAGGCGTTGTACTCGGCTTCCTTGGCGCGAAGGGCGGCCTGGGCCCCGCTGAGCTGCCCCCTCAAGTCGGCATTGGCTCCTGCAAGCATGAAGACAAAGGAAAAATCAATAAGGAAGAAGTCGTCAAGGAAGATCCGACCCGACTGCTCAGCAGTCGGCCCGAATCTCGGGGACTACACCCAGTGGGTGCGCTGACGCGCCCCCACAGGAGATGAACGAGACAAAGCACGCACTCCGGCTGCTGGTCAGGTCCTCGGTTTTCCGGCCCAGCTCCTGAGCCTGGGAGTTGAAGGCAGCAGCGCGGAGGTTATGATACTCCTGGAAGATCAGACAGGAGGCGAGGATAAGATAGTTGTCAGGACCTAGTAAGTTCCAAGCCGCCTGCGCAGCAGCCGACTCGGAACTCGGGGACTACACCCAGTGGGTGCGCTGACGCGCCCCCACGAAGAAATCAAAAGAGCAAAACAACCAAGGCCAGAAGACTCACCCGGATGACGGCCCGCGTCGCGAGGAACTCTTGGGTGTATCGCTGCAGCGAGGCGGCCTGGGCTTGAAGCCGGTTCCGGACCTCCTGGGCCGCCGCGTTCAGCTCGCCCGTCCCCCCGCTGGGAGTCCACTCGGACGTGCTGGCGCTGGCCGCCTCCAGGGCCTCCGCCGTCTGGCTGGCGCCCGCGCTCGGTGCGGCTCCGGCGCGGAGGTGCCTCCCCCTGCGCGCCGGCGCAATGCCGGCTGCACCTCGAGGCCGGCCCCTGCCTCCGGCTCGCCCCCGGCCGGCTCTGGCGCCGCGGCTGATTGGCCGCTTTGGCCCGCTCCAGTCGGCGCCGTCTGCGGCGCCCCCTCCACGAAGATCACGTGGTCCTCCCTCCTCTCCATCACCGGCGTCTTGGTCGACCTCCTCCGACGGGGGCACGGGGATGTCGGGGGCCACGGCGCGAGGGGAACGACGAGCAGCGGAGGCTGGTTGTGCGAGGCCTCCGCCTCCGTCTCCGCGGCTGCCGCCTCCGCCCGGGCCTTGGCCGCCGCGTCGGCCTGCTCCTTCGCCGCCTGGGCGGTCCTTCGCTCCGCCGCCTCCCGCTCCTCCCGCGCCTCCCGTGCGTTCCGCTCCGTGGCCTCCCTAAGGTCGGCGCGGGGATCCACGCGACGGGAGCCTGAGGACCCTCCAGTCGGCCCGACTACGGAGCCGCCAGGACCTCGCTCAAGGGAAAGCGGTGCCTGCCCGGCGAGCAAAGAAAGGTTTAGAAGAGCTTCAATCGAAAAGGACAAAAATAATATATATACAAGACGTTTGACGACTTACGCCGAGATCGCCTGCGGCTTTTCACCGCCTTGCGGAAGCGGGCCGCCTTCACGGCCGCCTCATCCCGCTTGGTCGCCGCCGTGGAAGCCTTGGATTTCTTCGGCCGGCTGCCGAAGAAGGTCGACGCGGCCCGGCGCTTCTGCGCGCCACCACGGGCAGCCGGCGCGGCAGACGGGCCCGCGCCTTGATGATCAAGCGCCGGCTGGCGGTGCGGGGCGGCTTCGACCTCCGTCGTCCGGCAGTCCTCGAAGCCGGCCCCGAGCCCCGCGCCTCCTGCCTCGTCGCCTTCCCCCACGATGGCATCTTCCATGGCGGCCGCTCCCAGGTCCGGATCATCAGCGTCGTCCACCGTGTGGTCGGGGAGGAGCTGGCGCTCTACCCCTGCGGCCCCAGCCATCGGCGGAAGAAGAGGGTTCTGCTAAGGGCAAACCAACTGATAAGGTCGGCCATCATGAGGCCGGCTACAAAAAGGAAGAAAAGAAGAAAAACTTACGGCAGGCGGAGGGTTGGCGCGAGAATACGGCCCCTTGCCGTATCGCCAATCCTCGGCGAGCTTGCAGTTGGAGATGTAGTTCACCATGTAAGACACCTCTGCATGAGGCATCTCCCTGGTGCTCAGCCGGCACGGGTCGAAGCGGCCGCTCATCTGGCAAATCATGTGAGGCCGGCCTTGGAGCGGAAGTACTCGGCGCTCCACGAAGGCGGCCACCAAGTCGGCTCCGGTCAGGCCCTCCGACTGGATCATCACCCGGAGCCGGGAGACGGCTGCGTTCCCGGCCTGAGACAACGACCTGGCCCGGTAGCTCCACGAAGGTTGCCTCCCAGCCGGCGGGCCGGCTACGTAAGCCGGCAGGTTGACGTAGTCGCCTTGCTGGGCGACGTTCTTCACGTAAAAGTAGGACTTCTGCCAGAGCTTCACCGACTGGATCAGCGGGATGGGCGGGAACGGATTGTTCTCGCCCGTCCGCCTCATGGCAATGAAGGCTCCGCAGGGGGCGGGCACGCCCGCGACGACGGTGCCGAGCTTGCTCTGGAAGAATTCCCCCCAGAGCTCGAGAGTGGGGAGAACCCCAAGAAAGCCCTCGCACAGGGTGACGAAAGCCGACAGCAGCATCACCGCGTTGGGCGTGAGGTGATGCGGCTGGAGGTGGTAGAATTCAAGGAAAGCTCGAAGGAATCCGCTCGCCGGGAGGCCGAAGCCGCGCAGGCAGTGCGAGCGGAAGATCACCCGCTCGCCCTCCTCCGGTGCCGGCGAAATCTCCCTCGCCGGCGCCTGACGAACCCGCACGAAGTTCTCGCCCGGCAGGCGCCGCGTCCGGCGGAGGAACTCGACGTGGTCCTCGTGGACGTTGGAGCCATCCCACGAGCTCGACAACGCCATGGGAGCGACGCGGCGAGGAGCAAGACGATGCGACAGGGGAGACGCGCACGACCCCGCTAGGCGGGACCAAAGGAACCGAGAGGTCCGCGGGGAACGGCGCGGCAAGGGTTGCTGCGGCGGCGGAAAGGGAAGAAGAAGGAAGGCGAGAAGGGGCGGAGCGAGGGAGAGCGTGCGAGCCTCTGCCGCTCCCCCTCCTCCCCCTACTTATAGACCCGCGGCGGAGCCGAGGAGGCGTGGCGTGGGGGAACGTGGGGATCAACTGCGCCCACTCCCCCACGTCCCGCGATTATTGCGCCCTGATGGCGTAATAAAACCGCCGCGGGAAGGCGAGCGGTCCGTGTGGGCCGCAGAAGATCCGCGCTCGGGCCGAGGCCTAGGAGTGGCGGGCCCGGGCCTGCGGCGGCGTCCCGTCACGCGCGTGCGTTGGCAGGATTTCCTTGCCACGTGGCCCGCGGATGGCGCGGTCAGCTCGCAGGCCGACCCGCGTTCCCGCCTACGAGAAACGGAGCTTTCCGAAGACGGCGCGCACAAGCAAAGCCGGCCCCTCAGGATAGGAAGCTGACCAAGCTTCTCGTCCCTTTGTCAGCCTCGAAGCTCGATCAGCTTCGGGGACTACTGTCGGAGTAAATGACCACGGGTAGCCTAGCCGGCTCCCCCTGGCCCTTCTGAAAAAATTACGAGCCGATCCGGCCCTCAAGAATCCAAGACGTGGGGCCGCCTTCCCCTTGCCGGCTGTCTCCCAGGCCGACTATCGGAAGGCGGCCCGACTTTAGCCCTCATGAAGAAAGCCGGAGGGCCGGCTCCAAGAAGCCGGCCACGAGAAGGCCGACTCCAAGAAGCCGGCTCCCACAAGCGGTCAAGATCGTACCCTCAAAGTCTGCATCCACATAACGGCGATGTGACGGGGCGTGGCTACAGTAAAGCCTGCCACCCCCGAATCCCGGAGCACGCCTGGCACAGTGCGCTGTACGGGTGGCCATGACCCGTCCGGCGCGGCACTGTTGCCATGTTGACCCTGATGTCATCCAAGACGGGCTGCCAGCACGGCCCACAGGCGGTGGGTCCCTTCGGGCAAAGAGACACCCGAAGGCGGCCAGGCCTCCCCTAGTCGGCCCAAGACGGAGCCGGCTCCCTACAGCCGGCTTGCCACCTCCCTCGAAGGAGACGCCCCATTAAGGAGACAAGACGCGGTAAGGCTACAGCGATCACCCGCCGGACGGCGGCACTGTAGCCACGCCCACCTCGACGAAGCCCTCGTCACCAAGATTGAGCAACAGTAACCAGCCACCGACAAGGCCCATGACAGTGGGGCCTGCCTGTCGACCAAGGAGCCGGCAGCCGACGGGCCCCAGCAGCCGGCGCAGAAGCCGGCGAGTGTAGACACAGACGGCTGGGCCCCGCGCCCAGCCGGATTACCATTGTACCCCCAGAGAGGTAGGCCTATTATAAACCCCCCGGGGCACCCATGCAAAGGGTGATTCCAAGCTAGTTCTAGACACCATATAGAGAGGGGAGGAGAGCTAGCCGTGCCCTTCTTCCTTCTCACCAAACAGCTCAAGGAGCATCGATGTAGCTACTTGTTCATCTAGTGATCATGCAAAGACCCCGCAGAGCAGCAGTAGGGGTGTTATCTCCACGGAGAGCCCCGAAGCTTGGTAAGATTCGCCGGCGTGCATGTCTTCGCCTCATCCCGTTTCCAGGCACCGGCGACGTCTTACTGGCTCCCACAATGATAAGCCACCCGTTGGCATATGTCGCACCTACCACCCGACACAAGCGCTCCGTCTGCATCGAAGTGCCCGTAGGGCGCTTGCCCGTGCTAAAGTGCACTGGGGCAAGATGGATGCGGAGAAGATGGTGAAGGACGGGCGCCGCCGGGCATGGAGCATCGTGTCCCGGAAGCATATTATGAGGGCGTCCTAAAGGGTGCCCGCCTTATAGCGGATGAATACTCCAAAGATGTAATATTTGAGTAAACTTGCATTTGTGATCCTGTACGCTGAAAAACTTGTTCATATGCGCTAAGCAACGCTTTTGAATTTAAAATATTACCTTCTTGTGCGGCCATTTATCAAATTTGAGAGATGGCGAGTCGTCGGCTTCTGCCCCCATGCCACGAGTGCTGGGGTGTTCGGGATAAACATGAGCGCTCTTTTTCCCATTCTTGGGTCCTTCGAGGGAGGCGCTCAACACAACGAACAAGGCAATCGGACTATAATGCTTGAACACTCTCACTTAGCCATAGAATTCTATAATTTTAAATTTCGGCGAAGCCCCTAGTGTTCGGAAGACCGACTTCGGGGCGCTATCCACGCCTAGGCCGGACAAAGCCAACTCCTCGCTCTAAGCGGCATAAGTCTTTAGGGACTCAAAAACCTCTCGAACAGCAACCAACTCTCGCCTCATCATGACGGTCAGTTTTAGCTTTCTCTACTGAGGTGCTTAGCCCAGCTCAACTGGGGCACAATCGCAGTAGTTCTCCTAGTGCTACCTTAGCCGATATAACGGAACGTAAGGTACCAAAACATAGGAGCCGGGCAAACCCAACTATTGACCCAAGACATGATTCGAGCCCGAATGCATATAATGCTATAAGTTCGGGGTGCCGCACTTGTGAAAGTGTTCGGACTTCTCACACCGTATTGTGGGGTACTTAAGCCCCTGGCGTATTGGCCGTACCAAAGTGTACGGGTGCAACATGTCATTAATGAACATATATTCGTAAAAAAGAGTAATGCAATAATAGATGGAAGCTATGCATTGTTTATTTAAAAAAGTTGCGATCAAAGCAGAACGATACAAATAGTGCGATAAGCAAAAATAGGACTATTTAATGTGTCCTTTCCAGGGGCGAGCTGCGGAATGGTATGTGAAACAGGTATACTGCTCGTTATAGAGACCACCTTAGAGTCCCATAGTGCGGCGTAGCCTTCTGCTTCCCTGGTTGTATCATTTGTGCGGCAATTGTACTGCCGGACAAGCCTTCCGAAGAAGGAGTCCTGAAAATAAGAGAAAATTAAGAAATCGGCAGCCCCTAGTGCGGTTTAAGCCACGTTTCGGGCGTGCCATGATGGTGCCCCTCCCCCTGTGCCCATGGTATTTCCAGAGCGTAGTTATGTACGCGTAGCACTGGTTTCGCAAGTTCGCGAGGGCTGGGGTTGGGGCCGCATTGCTACGCTTGCTCTGAACGTGACAGGCGGTCTTGTTGTAGGTTACTCTGGGCGCGCTTGACGGTGTCCAGACGTTTAATGGCCGGACTGGAGAATTGCCTTGAGAGGCTGCTTTGTACTTCCGCTGCGATAGCCGCCGTATGCTCCTCCGTTCGGAGAGAGCGTTCGGTGTTTCCATTGACCGTGATGACCTCGAGGGCCTGGCATCTTGAGCTTGAGGTATGCGTAGTGCGGCACCGCATTGAACTTGGCAAATGCGGTTCGCCCGAGCAGTGCGTGATAGCCACTGCGGAACGGGACTATGTCGAAGATTAACTCCTCGCTTCAGAAATTATCCGGAGATCCGAAGACCACTTCAAGTGTAACTGAGCCTGTACAGTTGGCCTCTACACCTGGTATGACGCCTTTAAAGGTCGTTCTAGTGGGTTTAATCCTTGAGGGATCGATGCCCATTTTCCGCACTGTATCCTGGTAAAGCAGGTTCAGGCTGCTGCCGCGTCCATAAGGACTCTAGTGAGGTGAAATCCGTCAATAATTGGGTCTAGAACCAATGCGGCGAATCCGCCATGACGGATGCTAGTGGGGTGGTCCCTTCGATCAAAAGTGATCGGGCAGGAAGACCATGGGTTGAACTTTGGGGCGACTGGCTCCATCGCGTATACGTCCCTTAGCGCACGCTTCCGCTCCCTCTTGGGGACGTGGGTTGCGTATATCATGTTCACCGTCCGCACTTGTGGGGGAAAACCTTTCTGTCCACTGTTGTTCGGCGGCCGGGGCTCCTCCTCGTCATCGCTATGCAGCCCCTTGTCTCTGCTTTCGGCATTTAACTTGCCTGCCTGCTTGAACACCCAACAATCCCTGTTGGTGTGATTGGCTGGTTTTTCGGGGGTGCCATGTATCTGGCATGAGCGGTCGAGTATTCGGTCCAAACTGGACGGGCCCGGAGTATTTCTTTTGAATGGCTTTTTCCGCTGACCGGGTTTAGAGCCTCTGAATCCGGCATTAACTGCCGTATCCTCAGCATTGTCGCCGTTAATGCGGCGCTTTTGCTTGTTGCGACGCGACCTGCCACTGCTGTCCTTGGTATCCGAATTACCAGGGCTCTTGGTCATGTTATTGCTGCGAGCTAGCCAGCTGTCTTCTCCGCAAAAGCGGGTCATAAGTGTCGTGAGGGCTGCCATAGATTTCGGCTTTTCCTGTCCTAGGTGCCGTGCAAGCCACTCGTCGCGGATGTTATGCTTGAAGGCTGCTAGGGCCTCTGCGTCCGGACAGTCGACGATTTGATTTTTCTTGGTTAGGAACCGTGTCCAGAATTGTCTGGCCGATTCCTCTGGCTGCTGAATTATGTGGCTTAGGTCATCGGCGTCTGGTGGTCGCACATAAGTGCCCTGGAAATTGTCGAGGAATGCGGCTTCCAGGTCCTCCCAACAACCAATTGATTCTGCTGGCAAGCTGTTAAGCCAATGCCGAGCTGGTCCTTTAAGCTTGAGTGGGAGGTATTTGATGGCGTGTAGGTCATCACCGCGGGCCATGTGGATATGAAGGAGATAGTCCTCGATCCATACCGCAGGATCTGTTGTGCCATCATATGATTCGATGTTCACGGGTTTGAAACCCTCGGGGATTTGATGATCCATTACTTCATCTGTGAAGCATAGTGGGTGTGCGGCGCCTCTGTATTGGGCTATATCACGACGCAGCTCAAACGAGCTTTGTCTACTGTGTTCGGCCCGGCCAGATTGACTGTATCCGGAGTGACGATTACCGTCTCGTGCCGTGGGGCGCCCACGCGATCCGTAGATCCATCTTGTTTGCCTTGCCTTGTCCTCCAATATATCTCGCAGGTCTGGCGCATTTTCCCGTGCCTTGGTATTTTTTGAGCGGCGCCGGGGTGCGGCTTGAGTGGAGGGCTAAGAGGCCTCTCTGTCGCGGCCACGGGGTGGCCGGTCGGCCGCATCATGCGCTGGTGATGTAGGTTTAGGTGCTTCCTCCTCTAATCAGGGTAGCAACCTGCGCTTTGTTTAGCTCTTGGAGGGGCGTTCGAGTTCATACTCTTCGGCCGCAAGGACTTCAGTCCATCTGTCGGCTAGAAAATCTTGATCAGCTCTAAGCTGTTGCTGTTTGTTCTTGAGGCTACTCGCCGTGGCCATAAGCCTGCGTTTGAAACACTCTTGTTCAATGGGATCCTTCGGCACGACAAATTCATCGTCGTCGAGGCTTGCCTCGTCTTCGGAGGGAGGCATATAATTATCGTCCTCGACCTCTCTGTCTGCCGCTCTCTCATGAGGGCTGGCTTCTCCATCCTCCTGTGCTGAATCTTGCTGGAGGTGGTTGTCTTCGGCACTGTCCGGGGTGTTATTATCTCCCGTGCCGGAATCACCGTTTTTGTGGCGGGATTTAGAGCGGCGCCGCTGACGCCGGCGCTTAGGCTGCTTCTTGGAGGGGTCATCCTCCGCTGTTCCATCGCCATTGCCTTCTTTTGGGGTGTCCACCATGTATATATCATACGACGAGGTGGCTTTCCAGTGCCCTATAGGCGCTGGTTCTTGATCGTCTCCTGCATCGGCGTCCATACCGTCGATGTCTTCGGAGTCGAAGTCGAGCATGTCGGTTAAATCATCGACAGTGGCTACGAAGTGGGTGGTGGGTGGGCTTTGAATTTCTTCATCATCCGCATCCCAACCTGCTGACCATAGTCCGGCCAGGGCTCTCCTGATAAAGAGAGAGACTTTAGTGAATTCAGAATATCGCCGAAGGGCGAGTGCTGAAAGATGTCCGCGGCGGTGAACTCCATGATCGGCGCCCAATCGGGTTCGATCGGTAGGGGCGCGGAGGGCTCGGAGTCTGGAGAGGAGTCCGGCTCCTTGGAGTCACGGGCTTCGCAGAGAATAGGGCTGGTGTTCGGCTCGATCGCCGTAGAGATTGCAGCCCCCGAGGCGGTGTCCAACCACCCATCCTCGATTGGCGCAGTTGGCTCCGAATTAAGGGTCGGAGCTGATGCGGGTGCGGCCTCCAGGGCACTGTTCGGCGGCAGAGCTAGATCATGCCCATCGTGACAGTGCGGCGCGCTCGGCTGCGGCTCGAATCCGTCGAAGATCAAGTCTCCGCGGAGGTCGCCGTGTAGTTTAAACTTCCAAATCTGACCTGATGGCCAGGGGCGTAGCTTTCGATCTGCTCCAGATGGCCAAGCGAATTGGCCCGCAGTGCAAAGCCGCCAAATACGAAGATCTGTCCGGGGAGAAAAGTCTCACCCTGGATCGCATCGTGTTGATGATCGGAGGAGCCATCGGGCCTAAAAGTGACGACACAGAGGAACTCTCAATGAAAGCACCAATGTCGGTGTCAAAACCGGCGGATCTCGGGTAGGGGGTCCCGAACTGTGCGTCTAGGCGGATGGTAACAGGAGGCAGGGGACACAATGTTTTACCCAGGTTCGGGCCCTCTTGATGGAGGTAAAACCCTACGTCCTGCTTGATTAATATTGATGATATGGGTAGTACAAGAGTAGATCTACCACGAGATCAGAGAGGCTAAACCCTAGAAGCTAGCCTATGGTATGATTGTTGTTCGTCCTACGGACTAAAACCCTCCGGTTTATATAGACACCGGAGAGGGCTAGGGTTACACAGAGTCGGTTACAATGGTAGGAGATCTACATATCCGTATCGCCAAGCTTGCCTTCCACGCCAAGGAAAGTCCCTTCCGGACACGGGACGAAGTCTTCAATCTTGTATCTTCATAGTCCAGGAGTCCGGCCGAAGGTATAGTCCGGCTATCCGGACACCCCCTAATCCAGGACTCCCTCATCGCGACTCAGGAGCCTAACTGACCACGTAGCCCCTCACTCCTTGGTCTGTCATGCTGATCCAGTCGGCCCAATGGCGGCTGAGGTATGCGCGTGGTCGGGCCCTGCCGACGTAGAACACTAGACCTACACCCAGAGCTCCTTTTCTATAAGCTGTTTGCGCGTCAAGGGGGACTCCTGAGCATCGCGACTCAGGAGCCTAACTGATCACGTAGCCCCTCACTCCTTGGTCCGTCCTGGTGATCCGGTCGGCCCAATGGCGGCTGAGGTATGCGCAGGGTCGAGCCTGTCGGATTTTGGGTTCCGGCGGACCCTTGAGGTTCGAACACTGGGGTGCGCGTGGAGATTTCGCCTCCAACCTACCTGCACCCCTTCGCCTTTCTAGGATCTAAACTAAGGAAAGAAACAAGACAAGAGACATAGGATTTATACTGGTTCGGGCCACCGTTGTGGTGTAATACCCTACTCTAGTGTGTGGCGTGGTGGATTGCCTCTTGGGCTGATGATGAACAATACAAGGAAGAACAGCCTCGCGAGGGTCTGTTCTTGGTGGGGCGATGAACTGTGGGAGGAGCTCAGTCACCCCTCTCTCTCTCTATCTGATCTAAACCCCTCTCTCAAGAGCCTCCTTCTCCGAACCCCTCAGCTCTCTGTCTGTGTCTCTCTGTCTGTCCGTGTGTCTGTGTGTGTCTCTTGCGGGTGGCTGATCCTATTTATAGAGGCCCTGGTCCTCTTCCCAAATATCGAGCGGGAAGGGAGCCAACAATGGCGGCTAATTTGAAGGGGACTGTCGGTGTCAAAACCGGCGGATCTCGGGTAGGGGGTCCCGAACTGTGCGTCTAGGCCGGATGGTAAGGAGGCAGGGAACACGATGTTTTACCCAGGTTCGGGCCCTCTTGATGGAGGTAAAACCCTACGTCCTGCTTGATTAATATTGATGATATGGGTAGTACAAGAGTAGATCTACCACGAGATCAAGGAGGCTAAACCCTAGAAGCTAGCCTATGGTATGATTGTTGTATATGAAGTTGATTGCCTACGGACTACAACCCTCCGGTTTATATAGACACCGGATAGGGTTAGGGTTACATAGAGTCGGTTACAATGGTAGGAGATCTTGAATATCCGCATCGCCAAGCTTGCCTTCCACGCCAAGGAAAGTCCCATCCGGACACGGGACGAAGTCTTCAATCTTGTATCTTCATAGTCCAGGAGTCCGGCTGAAGGTATAGTCCGGCTACCCGAACACCCCCTAATCCAGGACTCCCTCAGTAGCCCCTGAACCAGGCTTCAATGACGACGAGTCCGGCGCGCAAATTGTCTTCGGCATTGCAAGGCGGGTTCCTCCTCCAAGTCCTTCATAGAAGATTGTAAACACCAAGAGTAGTGTCCGGCTCTGCAAAATAAGTTTCCACATATTGCCATAGAGAGAATAATATTAACACAAATCAAATCTGCTGACGTATTCCGCAGTGCGTCATCACACTACAGCCAAGTCCTTCACTCGAATCGTTTTCACTTTTCCACCTCAGCGTGTTTGCGAGGCGGTTTCCTTGGCACGTCTTGTCAAAGCAGAGATCGTGTGCCCCCCTTTTACGGGATTCTCATCAATACGGACGTGGGTAACCCAATCGTGCCCGTTAGCATGATCGAGGGACGGCACGCAGAGTGGCGGAGGCGCTGTCATAAGTAAGAATGCTGATGCTCCATGGCCCGAGGGCTCCTTTCAAGAGGAGCTCGGCTTGTGGCAACGAGAATGGTTCTATATCACCGCTCCCAGGAGCGCCAAGTGGGCGGCGCCTCCTGCCTTTCGCTCGGGTCCCCCATCACGGCTAGCGTCATGGGTCAACAAAGGATTAGATTGGGGGTTATCCAAAGACGTGCCCTTGTTGCAGGGCCGCATCAAGGATCTCTTAGAAAGAGACCTCAACCTGGTCAAGGTGACGCAGGTCATACTGAACGCCGAACATTGCCGGCAAACGTCGCTCCTTCGTCTGTGGGAGTTTAATCCGGAGGAACCACGAGCTCTCATCATTTTAATGGGCGGCAACGCCCATGGAGATGTATAAACTGTTCTTCGGATCACAATGATGTGTCCGGATTTGACCGAGGACGCAGGCCTAAGCTGCAATCGCCCGGATACCCAAGTAAGTAACCTTGTGCCCGGACCTACTATCCATATAATCGTCATAAAACTTGCCCCTAAAAAGAGTCTGTCTTTAACAGGAGTGGGATAGCGAAGCAAAGCTGATCAGGGTGTCCGCTCCCTTCCCGAAACCAGGCCGGATCCCATGCTTGTTCAGGATGTGAAAGATAATGCCTTTGGGAGGGAAGTAAGGGGGAAGGACAAGGGAACTATGGCCCTCCTCGAGGAGGCTGCTCCGAAGGGAGGAACCGACAATTCCTCTCCCAAGGGGAAGAAGAGGGCCGCCTCTGACGACCCTGAGACCATGGCCTCGAAGCAGGGGAGAAAATCCTCGTCAGAGGGTCCGACGCTGGGGAGTTCCTCGGCCGAACTACGCCCTCAAAGGGATCAGCCCTCCAGCGAGCCGTAAGTAGAGAGAGGTTTTCCTTTTGAGGGATGAGAGAAATCCTTGATTTATATCTGAGAAGATAACCGAAATTTTACCTTGTAGCTCGGACCTCAGCCCTTCTCAGCAGAGCTCGTCTTCGGGGGATCTTCTTCCGGAGATGATGGAGAGTGGGACGCCTCCCCCTGCCGTACCGCCTAGCGAGGCGGGCGACCTGAGGTGTCGTCGCGGAGAGGTTTCTCTGAATCCGGCAGGGGCGTAAAGATAGCTATGTGGCCCCAGGCTCTCCGCGTCCGGCCTTCGAAAGAGGCCATAGGACAAGTCCGGCACCGTCTGGTGCTCGGCCGGAGGAGCTGAAGATTCTGCTGGGGCGAGCTTCTATCTCAGAGGAGCACCGTGCATTGATGGGCCGGTGATTGAAAGGATTTCATCCGCAGAAAGCGGATTGCATGAGGCCGTCAAAAGTTTACTGACGGGTTTTGAGGTACATTAGATAATGTACACTTTTGTCAGTTGCGCATAAGTAAGATGCGCCCTGTGTAGATAGTAGCCCCTGAGACTCTGCGCGTTGTCAAGAAATGACGGCACGCAGAGGATCATAATCCCAGGTCTAAGATGTCGCCTTTGAATGTAGGTGGCGAGGTGTCCGGAATCAAGCCGAACTGATGATGTGGCCGAACTAAAGGCGGCAACTGGACGTGCAGATTGCCGACATCGCGCTGTCAACAAGCGGCTTGATGAGGCTCAAGGTATGTAATTCTTCGGGCGGCATCAGGTAAGAGGAGCTTCATGCCAGTGTCTTACAATGTGTGTGCTTGACGCAGATGGTATGGCCGCCGTGGAGAATCTTAGGGCAGAACTTGCCCGAGCTAAGGAGCAAGCCAGAAAAAGCGATGGCTGCCGAGAAGGCCCTTGAAGAGCTGAGAGCCGAACAGGCTGCTCACTGCCGAAGCAAAGAAGAGATGGCCGAGAAGTTAAAGAGCGCTGCAGACCGTTGCAAACTTCTTGAGAAAGAAGACCGGGGCGAGACAGACGGACTTAGAGAAGGCCGTTGCCGATGCCAAGGACGCTCGCTCTGCGATGAGAGCTGCGAGGAGGAGCTGCGTCAGGCCGAACAGATTTGGCGGCTGGAAAGCCCTTTATGCTGCGGAGGAAGTTTTGTGATCCGAAGTTTGCTCCGTTGGACCGGATGTGGAGTGTGGAGGACACCTATCTGGATTTGGCAGCAAGTGCTGCTGATGCGACCGAACACACTTTCGAGATCTAAAAGATCGCGAAGTGGAAAAGCTTTTTGGTCACAGTTCCACAATCCAGAGCGTCCACTGGCAGTGGATGATCGCCTGGCTCAATGGCCGAGCTGAATAGGTTTGTCCGGACTCGCCATGAGTACGTCATGGTCACCTGTGGCCGGGGGAGATCGGAGCCGAAGAGTAATTTCAGCTTGGTGCAGCAATTCCTTGACGCAGTGCCGCGTATAAATGCAATGAAGAGGTCAGCATGCATAGAGGGCGCTAGGATGGCTCTTGCACGTGTTAAGACATACTGGGCAGAGATGGAGACCACCGTTGTTGCGTCCCGAGATTCGGACAAAAGCCGAGTACCCTCCAAGCACTATTTTGAAGAAGTTCTTGAAGGCGCTCGTGTAATAGAGACGCAGTGCCCGAAAGATGCTATGTGATGATAGCATATGTAATTATAAAGTAATATTTTGATAAACTGTAGTGGCCTTTTTTATACTTGTGCCTCCAAGT